>NW_024609281.1:85000-87500 GCF_018296145.1 Oncorhynchus tshawytscha
GCTCTGGCCGGGGGGTAAATTACACTGCCTCCCCAGGGGTTAGGCATCCCGTTCAGGGTACACACTCCATCCCTCTCCCCATCAGGCCTCCTGTAATGAAGGAAACTGGGTCTGACTGCCTCTCAAATACCATAGATGTCTGGTTATGTGGAGGAACCATTGAGAAAGCATGTAGAGACTCACTGGGGTGTGACTGTGACTAGGCACCATTCAGAGAGAGTGTGTGTGTGTGTGTGTGTGTGTGTGTGTGTGTGTGTGTGTGTGTGTGTGTGTGTGTGTGTGTGTGTGTGTGTGTGTGTGTGTGTGTGTGTGTGTGTGTGTGTACGCACGCGTTAAAGGGCAGTCCAAAGCGGAATGGCACAGACAGCCATAAGCACTACCGTTATCATGATCATTATAGGGCACGAGGGCCATGCAGCATCTGTGTGTGTGTGGGTGTGTGTGTGTGTGTGTGTCAGAAACAGCCACAACTACTGCAATTATGACGTATCATTATAGGGCACTAGGGCCATCCCATTGTCATTTAGCCCACATCAGATTATACATTAACATTACCCCATCTATCAGATTATACATTAACATTACCCCATCTATCAGATTATACATTAACATTACACCATCTATCAGATTATATATTAACATTACACCATCTATCAGATTATACATTAACATTACACCATCTATCAGATTATACATTAACATTACACCATCTATCAGATTATACATTAACATTACACCATCTATCAGATTATACATTAACATTACACCATCTACCAGATTATACATTAACATTACACCATCTATCAGATTATATAATAACATTACACCATCTATCAGATTATACATTAACATTACACCATCTATCAGATTATACATTAACATTACACCATCTATCAGATTATACATTAACATTACACCATATATCAGATTATACATTAACATTACACCATCTATCAGATTATACATTAACATTACACCATCTATCAGATTATACATTAACATTACACCATCTATCAGATTATACATTAACATTACACCATCTATCAGATTATACATTAACATTACACCATCTATCAGATTATACATTAACATTACCCCATCTATCAGATTATACATTAACATTACACCATCTATCAGATTATACATTAACATTACACCATCTATCAGATTATACATTAACATTACACCATCTATCAGATTATACATTAACATTACACCATCTATCAGATTATATAATAACATTACACCATCTATCAGATTATACATTAACATTACACCATCTACCAGATTATACATTAACATTACACCATCTATCAGATTATATAATAACATTACACCATCTATCAGATTATACATTAACATTACACCATCTATCAGATTATACATTAACATTACACCATCTATCAGATTATACATTAACATTACACCATCTATCAGATTATACATTAACATTACACCATCTATCAGATTATACATTAACATTACACCATCTATCAGATTATACATTAACATTACACCATCTATCAGATTATACATTAACATTACACCATCTATCAGATTATATAATAACATTACACCATCTATCAGATTATACATTAACATTACACCATCTATCAGATTATACATTAACATTACACCATCTATCAGATTATACATTAACATTACACCATCTATCAGATTATACATTAACATTACACCATCTATCAGATTATACATTAACATTACACCATCTATCAGATTATACATTAACATTACACCATCTATCAGATTATACATTAACATTACACCATCTATCAGATTATACATTAACATTACACCATCTATCAGATTATACATTAACATTACACCATCTATCAGATTATACATTAACATTACACCATCTATCAGATTATATAATAACATTACACCATCTATCAGATTATACATTAACATTACACCATCTATCAGATTATACATTAACATTACACCATCTATCAGATTATACATTAACATTACACCATCTATCAGATTATACATTAACATTACACCATCTATCAGATTATACATTAACATTACACCATCTATCAGATTATACATTAACATTACACCATCTATCAGATTATACATTAACATTACACCATCTATCAGATTATACATTAACATTACACCATCTATCAGATTATACATTAACATTACACCATCTATCAGATTATACATTAACATTACACCATCTATCAGATTATACATTAACATTACACCATCTATCAGATTATATAATAACATTACACCATCTATCAGATTATACATTAACATTACACCATCTATCAGATTATATAATAACATTACACCATCTATCAGATTATACATTAACATTACACCATCTATCAGATTATATAATAACATTACACCATCTATCAGATTATACATTAACATTACACCATCTATCAGATTATATAATAACATTACACCATCTATCAGATTATACATTAACATTACACCATCTATCAGATTATACATTAAC
>NW_024609281.1:92500-105000 GCF_018296145.1 Oncorhynchus tshawytscha
CAGAACACTAGAAGCATCCAGAACACTATAACCATCCAGAACACTAGAACCATCCAGAACACTAGAACCATAGAAGAATCCAGAACACTAGAACCCTCCAGAACACTATAACCATAGAACCATCCAGAACACTATAACCATCCAGAAAATTAGAACCATAGCACCATCCAGAACTATCCAGAACACAAGAGGCATCCAGAACACTAGAACCATCCAGAACACTAGAACCATCCAGAACACTAGAACCATCCAGAACACTAGAACCATCCAGAACACTAGAACCATAGAACCATCCAGAACCATCCAGAACACTAGAACCATCCAGAACACTAGAACCATCCAGAACACTAGAACCATCCAGAACACTAGAACGATCCAGAACACTAGAACCATCCAGAACACTAGAACCATAGAACCATCCAGAACACTAGAACCATCCAGAACACTAGAACCATCCAGAACACAAGAACCATAGAACCATCCAGAACACTAGAACCATCCAGAAGAGGAGAAGAATCTTTAAACAAGCCCCAGCTTCAGCAGGCCATACACACTGGGTGATGTAGTGTGTGAGCTCAGCAAGCCTAAGTATATTTCTAGTATACTGTAGTTAGTCTTCTCTCCTTCACGCTGCGGACAGAGAGTAAGACAATGCATCCATTTCCGTTGTTGCTTCATTCTGCTCCACAGATAAAGAACAGAGGGATGATGTTGCTTCATTCTGCTCCACAGATAAAGAACAGAGGGATGATGTTGCTTCATTCTGCTCCACAGATAAAGAACAGAGGGATGATGTTGATTCATTCTGCTCCACAGATAAAGAACAGAGGGATGATGTTGATTCATTCTGCTCCACAGATAAAGAACAGAGGAATGATGTTGCTTCATTCTGCTCCACAGATAAAGAACAGAGGGATGATGTTGATTCATTCTGCTCCACAGATAAAGAACAGAGGGATGATGTTGCTTCATTCTGCTCCACAGATAAAGAACAGAGGGATGATGTTGCTTCATTCTGCTCCACAGATAAAGAACAGAGGGATGATGTTGCTTCATTCTGCTCCACAGATAATTCTGAAATGAAGAACAATCTGAATGTACAAGAGACTTTCAGCCACTGTTAGAGGGTGGTGTTAGGGGGTGGTGTTAGGAGGGTGGTGTTAGAGGGTGGTGTTAGAGGGTGGTGTTAGGGGGTGGTGTTAGGAGGGTGGTGTTAGAGGGTGGTTTTAGAGGGTGGTGTTAGAGGGTGGTGTTAGGGGGTGGTGTTAGAGGGTGGTGTTAGAGGGTGGTGTTAGAAAGGTGGTGTTAGAGGGTGGTGTTAGGGGGTGGTGTTAGAGGGTGGTGTTAGAGGGTGGTGTTAGAGGGTGGTGTTAGGGGTGGTGTTAGAGGGTGGTGTTAGGAGGGTGGTGTTAGAGGGTGGTGTTAGAGGGTGGTGTTAGAGGGTGGTGTTAGGGGGTGGTGTTAGAGGGTGGTGTTAGAGGGTGGTGTTAGAGGGTGGTGTTAGAGGGTGGTGTTAGAGGGTGGTGTTAGAGGGTGGTGTTAGGGTGGTGTTAGAGGGTGGTGTTAGAGGGTGGTGTTAGAGGGGGTGTTGGTGTTAGAGGGTGGTGTTAGGGGTGGTGTTAGAGGGTGGTGTTAGAGGGTGGTGTTAGAGGGTGGTGTTAGGGGTGGTGTTAGGAGGGTGGTGTTAGAGGGTGGTGTTAGGAGGGTGGTGTTAGAGGGGTAGGTGTTAGAGGGTGGTGGTGGTGTTAGAGGGTGGTGTTAGAGGGTGGTGTTAGGGGTGGTGTTAGGGGTGGTGTTAGAGGGTGGTGTTAGAGGGTGGTGTTAGAGGGTGGTGTTAGAGGGTGGTGTTAGAGGGTGGTGTTAGAGGGTGGTGTTAGAGGGTGGTGTTAGAGGGTGGTGTTAGGGGTGGTGTTAGAGGGTGGTGTTAGAGGGTGGTGTTAGAGGGTGGTGTTAGAGGGTGGTGTTAGAGGGTGGTGTTAGAGGGGGTGGTGTTAGAGGGTGGTGTTAGAGGGTGGTGTTAGGGGTGGTGTTAGAGGGTGGTGTTAGAGGGTGGTGTTAGAGGGTGGTGTTAGAGGGTGGTGTTAGAGGGGTGGTGTTAGAGGGGTGGTGTTAGAGGGTGGTGTTAGAGGGTGGTGTTAGAGGGGTGGTGTTAGGGGGTGGTGTTAGAGGGTGGTGTTAGAGGGTGGTGTTAGAGGGGTGGTGTTAGAGGGTGGTGTTAGAGGGTGGTGTTAGAGGGTGGTGTTAGAGGGTGGTGTTAGAGAGGTGGTGTTAGAGGGGTGGTGTTAGGGGTGGTGTTAGAGGGTGGTGTTAGAGGGTGGTGTTAGAGGGTGGTGTTAGAGGGGTGGTGTTAGAGGGGTGGTGTTAGAGGGTGGTGTTAGAGGGTGGTGTTAGAGGGGTGGTGTTAGAGGGGTGGTGTTAGAAGGGTGGTGTTAGGGGTGGTGTTAGAGGGTGGTGTTAGAGGGTGGTGTTAGAGGGTGGTGTTAGAGGGGTGGTGTTAGAGGGTGGTGTTAGAGGGTGGTGTTAGAGGGTGGTGTTAGAGGGTGGTGTTAGAGGGTGGTGTTAGAGGGGTGGTGTTAGAGGGTGGTGTTAGGGGGTGTTAGAGGGTGTGTTAGAGGGTGGTGTTAGAGGGTGGTGTTAGAGGGGTGGTGTTAGAGGGTGATGTTAGAGGGTGGTGTTAGAGGGTGGTGTTAGAGGGTGGTGTTAGAGGGGTGGTGTTAGAGGGTGGTGTTAGAGGGTGGTGTTAGAGGGGTGGTGTTAGAGGGTGGTGTTAGAGGGTGGTGTTAGAGGGTGGTGTTAGAGGGTGGTGTTAGAGGGGGTGTTAGAGGGGTGGTGTTAGAGGGGTGGTGTTAGAGGGTGTGTTAGAGGGTGGTGGTAGAGGGTGGTGTTAGAGGGGTGGTGTTAGAGGGTGGTGTTAGAGGGTGGTGTTAGAGGGTGGTGTTAGAGGGTGGTGTTAGAGGGGTGGTGTTAGAGGGGTGGTGTTAGAGGGTGGTGTTAGAGGGTGGTGTTAGAGTGGTGTTAGAAGGTGGTGTTAGAAGGGTGGTGTTAGAGGGGTGGTGTTAGAGGGTGGTGTTAGAGGGTGGTGTTAGAGGGTGGTGTTAGAGGGTGGTGTTAGAGGGTGGTGTTAGAGGGTGGTGTTAGAGGGTGGTGTTAGAGGGGTGTTAGAGGGTGGTGTTAGAGGGTGGTGTTAGAGGGTGGTGTTAGAGGGTGGTGTTAGAGGGGTGGTGTTAGAGGGGTGGTGTTAGAGGGTGGTGTTAGAGAGGGTGGTGTTAGAGGGTGGTGTTAGAGGGTGGTGTTAGAGGGTGGTGTTAGAGGGGTGGTGTTAGAGGGTGGTGTTAGGGTGGTGTTAGGGGTGGTGTTAGAGGGTGGTGTTAGAGGGTGGTGTTAGAGGGTGGTGTTAGAGGGTGGTGTTAGAGGGGGTGGTGTTAGAGGGTGGTGTTAGAGGGTGGTGTTAGGGGTGGTGTTAGAGGGTGGTGTTAGGGGGTGGTGTTAGAGGGTGGTGTTAGAGGGTGGTGTTAGAGGGTGGTGTTAGAGGGTGGTGTTAGAGGGGTGGTGTTAGGGGTGGTAGAGGGTGGTGTTAGAGGGTGGTGTTAGAGGGTGGTGTTAGAGGGTGGTGTTAGGGGTGGTGTTAGAGGGTGGTGTTAGAGGGTGGTGTTAGAGGGTGGTGTTAGAGGGTGGTGTTAGAGGGTGGTGTTAGAGGGGTGGTGTTAGAGGGTGGTGTTAGAGGGTGGTGTTAGAGGGTGGTGTTAGAGGGTGGTGTTAGGGGGTGGTGTTAGAGGGTGGTGTTAGAGGGTGGTGTTAGAGGGTGGTGTTAGAGGGTGGTGTTAGGGGTGGTGTTAGAGGGTGGTGTTAGAGGGTGGTGTTAGAGGGTGGTGTTAGAGGGTGGTGTTAGAGGGTGGTGTTAGGGGTGGTGTTAGAGGGGTGGTGTTAGAGGGTGGTGTTAGAGGGTGGTGTTAGAGGGTGGTGTTAGAGGGTGGTGTTAGAGGGTGGTGTTAGAGGGGTGGTGTTAGAGGGTGGTGTTAGAGGGTGGTGTTAGAGGGTGGTGTTAGAGGGTGGTGTTAGAGGGTGGTGTTAGAGGGTGGTGTTAGAGGGTGGGTGGTGTTAGAGGGTGGTGTTAGAGGGTGGTGTTAGAGGGTGGTGTTAGAGGGTGGTGTTAGAGGGTGGTGTTAGGGGGTGGTGTTAGGGGTGGTGTTAGAGGGTGGTGTTAGAGGGTGGTGTTAGAGGGTGGTGTTAGAGGGTGGTGTTAGTGGTGTTAGAGGGTGGTGTTAGAGGGTGGTGTTAGAGGGGTGGTGTTAGAGGGTGGTGTTAGAGGGTGGTGTTAGAGGGTGGTGTTAGAGGGTGATGTTAGAGGGTGGTGTTAGAGGGTGGTGTTAGAGGGGTGGTGTTAGAGGGTGGTGTTAGTGGTGTTAGAGGGGTGGTGTTAGAGGGTGGTGTTAGAGGGGTGGTGTTAGAGGGTGGTGTTAGAGGGTGGTGTTAGAGGGGTGGTGTTAGAGGGTGGTGTTAGAGGGTGGTGTTAGAGGGGTGGTGTTAGAGGGGTGGTGTTAGGGTGGTGTTAGAGGGTGGTGTTAGAGGGTGGTGTTAGAGGGTGGTGTTAGAGGGGTGGTGTTAGAGGGTGGTGTTAGAGGGTGGTGTTAGAGGGTGGTGTTAGAGGGGTGGTGTTAGAGGGTGGTGTTGGTGGTGTTAGAGGGTGGTGTTAGGGTGGTGGTTAGAGGGTGGTGTTAGAGGGTGGTGTTAGAGGGGGGTGGGTGGTGTTAGAGGGTGGTGTTAGGTTAGGGTGGTGTTAGAGGGTGGTGTTAGAGGGTGGTGTTAGAGGGTGGTGTTAGAGGGTGGTGTTAGAGGGTGGTGTTATGTTAGAGGGTGGTGTTAGAGGGTGGTGTTAGAGGGTGGTGTTAGAGGGTGGTGTTAGAGGGTGGTGTTAGAGGGTGGTGTTAGAGGGTGGTGTTAGAGGGTGGTGTTAGAGGGTGGTGTTAGAGGGTGGTGTTAGAGGGTGGTGTTAGAGGGGTGGTGTTAGAGGGTGGTGTTAGAGGGTGGTGTTAGAGGGTGGTGTTAGAGGGTGGTGTTAGAGGGTGATGTTAGAGGGGTGGTGTTAGAGGGGTGGTGTTAGAGGGTGATGTTAGAGGGGTGGTGTTAGAGGGGTGAGGGTGGGTGGTGGTGTTAGAGGGTGGTGTTAGAGGGTGGTGTTAGAGGGTGGTGTTAGAGGGGTGGTGTTAGAGGGTGGTGTTAGAGGGTGATGTTAGAGGGCTGGTGTTAGAGGGTGGTGTTAGAGGGGTGGTGTTAGAGGGGTGGTGTTAGAGGGGTGGTGTTAGAGGGTGGTGTTAGAGGGTGGTGTTAGAGAGTGGTGTTAGAGGGGTGGTGTTAGGGGTGGTGTTAGAGGGTGGTGTTAGAGGGTGATGTTATAGGGTGGTGTTAGAGGGTGTGTTAGAGGGGGTGATGTTAGAGGGTGGTGTTAGAGGGTGGTGTTAGAGGGGTGGTGTTAGAGGGTGGTGTTAGAGTGGTGGTGTTAGAGGGGTGGTGTTAGAGGGTGGTGTTAGAGGGTGATGTTAGAGGGTGGTGTTAGAAGGGTGGTGTTAGAGGGTGGTGTTAGAGGGTGATGTTAGAGGGTGATGTTAGAGGGTGGTGTTAGAGGGTGGTGTTAGAGGGTGGTGTTAGAGGGTGGTGTTAGAGGGTGGTGTTAGAGGGTGGTGTTAGAGGGTGG
Source organism: Oncorhynchus tshawytscha (assembly GCF_018296145.1). NCBI lineage: Eukaryota > Metazoa > Chordata > Actinopteri > Salmoniformes > Salmonidae > Oncorhynchus > Oncorhynchus tshawytscha. The sequence goes on from NW_024609281.1 coordinate 98,193, forward strand.
TGTTAGAGGGTGATGTTAGAGGGTGGTGTTAGAAGGGTGGTGTTAGAGGTGGTGTTAGAGGGTGATGTTAGAGGGTGATGTTAGAGGGTGGTGTTAGAAAGTGGTGTTAGAAGGGTGGTGTTAGAGAGTGGTGTTAGAAGGGTGGTGTTAGAAGGGTAGTGTTAGAGGGTGGTGTTAGAAAGTGGTGTTAGAGGGGTGGTGTTAGAGGGGTGGTGTTAGAGGAAAATGGAAGTTCCATTAAAAAGAAAGTGCTATATTATTATTAAAATCCTCCTCCTGTTCTCCCCCCATTTCAGACTTGATTCTCTCGCTCTCTGTCTTCACAAAGGAGTAAGGTGTGAGGAGTTGAACAGGAGAAGTTCTCTGTTCTCTCTCTTCACAAAGGAGTAAGGTGTGAGGAGTTGAACAGGAGAAGCTCCCCGTCTTCTCTACTTTGTATCCAGATCCTGTCTTATTGATGAATGGCTCTGAGACAGGCAAACAACAGCTCTCTACATAAACAGCACTGTGATTGGAGAGTGGATGATACTCCCCTACACTCTCAATCTAACAGTTCCTGTAGATAACGCGCAACACACACACACACACACACGGTCCTGGGTCGTCTGATAAAGCAGTAACCACAGCCGTATTTTACTGTGACACTGTTGCCTTTACATGTTTATCGTCAGTAGCAGCAGCTCGGCTCTCCTCTCTCCAGATGATGTATGAGTTCATGAGGTCTGTTCCTCCCCTCTAAAACAATCTCACCCAAACAACGAGAAACAATCTGCCCTTAACTATTTCCAGATATGTCTTCACCCCATCATTGGCTGTACACTTCCATGGCTATTATGTATGAATATTCACCGGGACAAAACGATTGCAAACACTTGAGACGTAAACTCTCCCAGTAGTTCATATCCCTACCCTGTTATACTTCAACTGTCATTTATTATGATTGAGTGTGTGCACGTGTGTGTGTGTGTGTGTGCACGTGTGTGTGTGTATGTGTGTATTAGTGGGAGGATGGGGGTTGCGTGCAACGTGCGTGCGAGTGTGTGTGTGTGATATATGAAGCCCAGTGTATGAGTTATGGGCTCGTATAGTGTGATATATACGCCCCTAAAACGCTGTTCTCCATAACTTCCCAAAGCAATGCACCCTGGGTCACACATCTCAACGTTATTAATGAAATGCAGGGGAAAACAATCATATTCATAAAAGATGTGTTTATCTTTCCCACTGAAAATGTATTTCCTGCCTAAATTAGCCGAGTTCCCCTTAACCTACATTTACCAGATAATTGATGTGATACTAATGGTCCAGCTAGGATGGACAGGACACCAGATAACACACTGCAGCAACTGCCTGTGACACATCTATCTACACTTCTAACAGGTTCTCCATCACTGTCTCTCGCTCTCTGTCTTTCTTTCTCATAACTATCAGTCACTCTCTCTCTCTATCTATCTCTCTCTCTCCCTCTCTCTCTCTGTTACTCACTCTCTCCTTCTATCTCCCTCTCTCTCTGTTACTCACTCTCTCTCCTCTTTCTCCCGGCTCATGCTCTCTCTGTTACTCACTCTCTCTCCTCTTTCTCCCCTCTATCTCTCTCTCTCTGCTATTCACTCTCTCTCCTCTTTCTCTCTCTCTCCCTCTATCTCTCTCTCTCTGTTACTCACTCTCTCTCCTCTTTCTCTCTCTCTCCCTCTGTTACTCACTCTCTCTCCTCTTTCTCCCTCTATCTCTCTCTCTCTCTGTTACTCACTCTCTCTCCTCTTTCTCTCTCTCTCCCTCTATCTCTCTCTCTCTGTTACTCACTCTCTCTCCTCTTTCTCCCGGCTCATGCTCTCTCTGAGTTGTTGCAGTCGATCCTCCATGTCTTTACTCTCCTGGGCCAGCGTCACTGTCTCCATGCGCAGCTCTCGCAGGTTCCTATGGCAACACACAATCAATCAACAACAATCAATTAACCTTATCAATCACGTATCAGACTAGAGAAGCATATACCAGTTCATCAATTACATTGATTACCTATTAGACCAGAGTAGAGCGTCACCTATCGATTCATCCGTCTAAATCAATTAACTATTAGCAAATGAGAAACACCAAGGAATAGGATCTATTTACGCTACATTATGGAAAAAACAGAAAGCAACTATCAGCATAAATAGACAAACGCCCATCTCCTAATGATCCAACGTCAAGAGAAAAGAATAGGGAACAATGGACAAAAGAGAGAAGACAAGAAAAATTTAAAAGGTTTGACATTTTTATCACATATGGAAGCACGACAATACCATTTACTTTTTTAAAATTGAAAACAAGAGCATTTTGGTAGATCCTTTACCTACAAGAACAAGCATTGGTTTGTCCCTATCAACTCAGAGTTGAGCCGGTGTTGCTTTGGGGAAGAGAGCAACAGATGAACAACTCTTCACCTACCTGGCATTGAGCTTGACTGACTTGGGCTTGTTGGAAATCACCACAAAGTCATTTAGATTCATGGCTCCACACTCTCTTGATCTTAGTTATTCCCTGTGCACCTTTTGTGTGCCTTTTTACACACGGCTCCCTGCTGTAAAAAATTTAAAAAATAAAAAAAATAAAGATTAATCATATAAAACCTGCTATTTATTTCACTGATCAGCCAGGTCAGGCTAAATCACACAGAAAATACTGCTGCAATAAAATGAACTGAATATCCGAGGCAAAATATGATACAATTGCATAGTCAGGCAGTTAAAACCTAACCAAAATGACAGAATATTGTAATGGCTATTAAAAACAGCAACAGGTAGTTTTGAGGTATCAACACCTTCTGTGATTACACATGTTTGTTTAGGCTAGCTAACTAGCTATCTACTGTACCAGACGTTAACGTTTTTGGCTAGCTAGACTGGCTAGTTTAATTAACTACATAACGCAAGTTAGCTTTCATGTCACCTCCAGACCATTATAATTTCTCATGTTCTTTTTTAAACGTTATGTTAAATAATTACCTCCGATTTATCTTCTTGCGTCCCCTTTTAGCTATTTTAAACCAAGTTGGTTTCGAACAAACAGCAGCAAAACGGTTTCTTATCCTTTCTCAAGACAGAAACATTTGTGTATGGTTTTTGTGTATGGTTGTTTCTATGGAAACGTAACTCTCGCGATAGTCCACGGGAAAGGAGCAAGGATTTCCTTAACCGGCACCTCGGGACTTACATTTTAAATGAAATTGATTTTTTTCGCTCACACTCTCCTCAAATTCTAATTTACAAGACTCCTGTAAATAATGTGTTCAATGAATTAACTCTGACATCATATTCAAAGATAGGCAGAACCATATTGCTACTGCAATCAAGGACAGCTGGAATTATTTAATTAAAATCATTATAGGGTTCATATTAACTTATGTAGAGATTACATTGTGATTAAAACCTTAATTAAATTAATCAGTGTGTCTAAATTCGCCATCAAATGAGCATAGAAATGTTATCTTATTTTTCTTTGTTTTTATATATTCAGAAAGCAGTACTTGCCTATTTGAGCATGACACCGAGACACACACTGTTTTCACATCTGATTCTTTTAGATGCGTTAAATAAGCGCTTATAATCGGGTCTTGCTTTTAACACGCCGCATTATCTGGTATATCAGTCGCAGAATGTGTGTGTGTGTGTGTGTGTGTGTGTGTGTGTGTGTGTGTGTGTGTGTGTGTGTGTGTGTGTGTGTGTGTGTGTGTGTGTGTGTGTGTGTGTGTGTGTGTGTGTGTGTGTGTGTGCACGTGCGTGTATCCTTGTATCCTGCAGCTGAGAAGAACTAGGCCCGTGTCTCCAATAACAACATAGCCAGATCTCATTTGTATTCTGGGAAAACAGAATCTTTCAGATCTGCTATTCCAAAGGCAGTCTTCCAGATCAGGCCATACCTCCACCCTCTCTCTCTCTCTCTCCCTCCATCACCCCACTGCTCCATACCTAAAATGACTGGCAATTACCCCAAAAGTGCCCCCCCCCACCCCCTGGTTGCACCTGTTGTCAGGAGCAGGTAGGTGCGTGTGGAAAAGTGTGGACCATGACAACCAGCCGCTCAGGGTCATACAGGGGTCATTGTGGGGTGTCGCCCTGTCTTTCCTACTTGCTGCTTAGTCTCCCTCAGCCCCGACCCTCTCTATAAAACACCACAATCCTCTTCCCCTGCTTGCTCTCTTGCTCTCCTACGCTCTCGCCATCCCTCTCTCTCTCATCCCTCTCTCTCTATCTCTCTGGCTCTCTCTCTCCATCTCTCTCTCTCTCTCATCTCTCTCTCTCTCGCTCTCTCTTTCTAACCCTCTCTCATCTGCCCCAGCCAACACAGAGACAGTCAAGCATGTCCAAGCATACTGATTAGGACCAGAGAGGAGAAAGAGAGAGAGTGATAGAGAGACAGGTAGGAAGAGGGTACATGGAGGTAGAGAGTAAGAGGAAAAATGGGAACGAGAGAGAGAGAGACAGAGAGAGAGAGAGAGACAGAGACAGAGACAGAGAGAGAGACAGAGAGAGAGAGAGGCAGAGAGAGAGAGAGAGAGAGGCAGAGAGAGGAGAGAGAGACAGAGACAGAGAGAGAGAGAGGCAGAGAGAGAGAGAGAGAGAGGCAGAGACAGAGACAGAGAGAGAGACAGAGACAGAGAGAGACAGAGACAGAGACAGAGACAGAGACAGAGAGAGAGAGAGAGAGAGAGAGAGAGAGAGAGAGAGAGAGACAGAGAGACAGAGAGAGAGAGAGAGAGAGAGAGAGAGACAGAGAGAGAGAGAGAGAGAGAGAGACAGAGAGAGAGAGAGAGAGAGAGAGAGAGAGAGCGAGACAGAGACAGAGAGAGAGACAGAGAGAGAGACAGAGAGAGAGAGAGAGAGACAGAGAGAGAGAGAGAGAGAGAGAGAGAGAGAGAGAGAGAGAGAGAGAGAGACAGAGAGAGAGAGACAGAGAGAACAGAGAGAGAGAGAGAGAGAGAGAGAGAGAAGACAGAGAGAGAGAGAGACAGAGAGAGAGTGAGAGACAGAGAGAGAGACAGAGAGAGGGAGACAGAGAGAGAAACAGAGAGAGTGAGAGACAGAGAGAGAAACAGAGAGACAGAGAGAGAGAGAGAGACAGAGAGAGCGAGACAGAGAGAGACAGAGAGACAGAGTGAGAGACAGAGAGAGAGACAGAGAGAGACAGAGAGAGAGACAGAGAGAGAGAGAGAGACAGAGAGAGAGACAGAGAGAGAAACAGAGAGAGAAACAGAGAGAGAGAGAGAGAGAGAGACAGAGAGAGAAACAGAGAGACAGAGAGAGAAACAGAGAGAGAGACAGAGAGAGAAACAGAGAGAGAGAAACAGAGAGAGAGAGGCAGGTATAACCAGTGTGGAGTACCAGTTAACAGTCGCATGTGAAAGGAGCAGCAGCATTTTGTCCTGAAATGTCAGGGCTATTTCATTCATTAGGAGGCAATCATTGTGGCTGTATTGAATGTCATCTGTTAGGTTAAATTTCCTTGCCATGATCTAACGATGGACATATATTGACTGTCTGGGATTGGCTAGAGAGAGACCTTTGAGTAATGCCACAGAGACCAGTCGAGGGGTGCTAAGCCGAGGAAAAGCAGCCAGACAGGAGATTACTTATTGTTCTACTGCTGCAGGACTTTGCTCTTATAGAGGAGGGAGGAACACCATCGTCATCATCTTCATCATCAAAACATCCCCATCAGTATAATCAGTATAACTACCACTGTGCACGCAGACAGTGTGTGTGTGTGTGTGTGTGTGTGTGTGTGTGTGTGTGTGTGTGTGTGTGTGTGTGTGTGTGTGTGTGTGTGTGTGTGTGTGTGTGTGTCTATCAGTGGAGGCTGCTGAGGGGAGGACGGCTCATAATAATAGCTGGAATGGAATAAATAGAACAGTGTTTTTTGATTCCATTCATGCCAGTCCAGCCATTATTATGAGCCGTCCTGCCGTCAACAGCCTGATGTCTAATGTCTAAATCATGGAGATGGTGTCCTTCAACTCCATGGCTCTGGTCACGTAAGCAGCCAAACCAAAGGTCTAAAAAGGTAATTGGCGCTGAAAGGTCATTGGAAGGTCATAAAGTCAAAAGGTCAGGTGACCTGTGACCTGTCACTGTGTGGCTCATCTGAAGAAACAGGAACCGCCTGGTGTTCCCAAGGCAGACAGAACATGGAGCTCAGAGGGGAGTGTGACCTTTTCACTGTCACTGAGGATGGTCTACGACAGCTGGATTCACCGGACCAGAGGGAGAGGGGGGAGACAGGGAGAGGGGGAGAGGGAGGGGGGAGACAGGGAGAGGGGGGAGGGGGAGACAGGGAGAGGGGGAGAGGGGGAGACAGGGAGAGGGGGGAGACAGGGAGAGGGGGAGGCAGGGAGAGGGGGAGACAAGGGGGGAGAGGGGGGGGAGACAAGGAGAGGGGGAGACAGGGAGAGGGAGAGACAGGGGAGAGGGGGAGAGGGGGAGACAGGGATAGGGGGAGACAGGGAGAGGGGGAGACAGGGAGAGGGGGAGACAGGGAGAGGGGGAGACAGGGGGAGAGGGAGGGGGAGACAGGGAGAGGGGGAGGGGAGAGACAGGGAGAGGGGGAGACAGGGGAGGGGGGAGACAGGGAGAGGGAGGGGGAGACAGGGAGAGGTGGGAGACAGGGAGAGGGGGAGACAGGGAGAGGGGGAGACAGGGGAGAGGGGGGGGGAGACAGGGAGAGGGGGGAGACAGGGGGAGAGGGGGGAGACAGGGGGGAGAGGGAGAGGGGGAGACAGGGAGAGGGGGAGACAGGAGAGAGGGGGAGACAGGGAGAGGGGGAGACAGGGAGA
>NW_024609281.1:110000-132088 GCF_018296145.1 Oncorhynchus tshawytscha
AGTGAGCTCTTGTCCAACAGCTGATTTGAGACAATTAATAATTTTTCTTTGTCCATTCTTTTTCAAAGAAAAATTTGGATGAGGCATGCATTTCAGATATTCCCTGAAATTTACTTCTCACCAGTGCCCCCTGTGCTCTGATACCCAGCAGGTCTGCCAATGCAGCTTTTCTCCTCTTGAGGACCTGAGTATGGCCTCGATCTCCTGTGGTCTCAACCAACGTCATGAGTTCCACTATTTCAATCTCTAGGGCTTTCATTGATCTGGTGATATCCTTGGTGACATTCCTCGTGTATTGATTACAAAATTGTTGAATCTGGATTTTCCCTATATCCCACCACTGTTGAATGGATACAAAACTGGCCTTTTGAGACCTCCACCTCTCCCCAAAAAAACTGAAACAGTTCCTGAAGTGAGCATCACTCAATAAAGTTATATTTATTTATATAAAGTTATATAATAAAGTTATATTTATTATTATATTTATTTATATTAAAATGCCAGTATGCGCTTTTGGGTTTTACATCGTTAATGAACACCACCTCTGTTATTAAACAATGATCAGAAAATCCCACTGGAGTTATCACACTTGATTTACAGACCTGAGATTGATGCTCAAAAACATAAAACCTATCTAACCTGGCCATAGAGATGATGTTCTCTCTCACATGCGCCCAGGTGTACTGCCTTGTTCCTCCATGTTGACTCCACCAAATATCACACAATTCATTTGTTACAATAAGGCATTTTAAAAACGTCCTTGAGGCTATATGAGGTTCTTGGTGATTTCTATCTAAATCACTAACTGTGCAGTTAAAATCCCCAGCAATAAACAAATAATCTTCTTTGTTACATTTCTCAATGGTATTTGATAGTGTCTCTAAAAAACATACCCTCTCAACTGTCACCACTGGGGCATATACATTTATCAGACACATAGTGATGTTTTCATACCTTGCTCTAACTTTTAATAACCTCCCCTCAACTATCTCTTCAACCTCATATGACAAAGGCAAAAACCCTTTTGAGAACAAGATAACCACACCCCCACTTTTTGAGTTTTTATGACTACACACCACTGTCCCCCCCACTCCTGTTGCCACATAACTTCATTTTCCAAATTACTATGAGTTTCTTGTAGAAAAATGATGTCACTTCCCTTTCCCCTAATTAACTCATACACCATGGCTCTTTTTTTAACATCTCTTGCCCCATTTACATTTAAAGAAGAGATCTTAAAACTGCTCATGGATAAAAAAAATATACAGAGGAAGATACAGCTACCACATCTCTTTACAGAGTTAAAACTGCAACTGAACTCTTTCATTTTCTTTAGAATTTACATCACTTATCACTCTCGTGACCACTTTCTTGAGTCTAGCAATTTCAGGGCTTTTCAAACTTCCCCTGTAATTTTTGACATCAGAAACTTTGCTGATTCAATAAACAATTCACGTTCAGGGAAAAAATCAGTTACATTGTAATCCTGCATATATTTCTTCCCTTTTGTCAACTTCAGAAATTGACGTATCCTCTCGATCCCATACCTCCCTTCCACCCCATTTATCTCACTATATTGTTGTGACGCGTCAGATGACTCACTCTCGCTATCCTCCCCAGAAGAATACTCCACCATCTCTACAACTTGTTCATCTTCAGCTGATTTATCACTCTCTACCTTTCTCTTAGAATTAGACCCTTCACCACCCCTTAAATTCTTCCTTTTACTCCTCGGTATTTTGAAAACATCCGCTTCCTTTTCCGTTATTTCAATCTCCTCTTGACTTCCAATTTCATTTTCCAGCACCACCTCAGCATCGGCAGTCGCAATCTCACCTACTGTTTCCCCTCCCTCTTTGTTCTGATCTACCACAATTGCCCCCGTATTCACACTGCCTTCCTCTCCTACTTTTCCAACCACATCTGCCCACCTTCTCTCTTCCCCTGCACCCGTATTATTTTCATCCCTTCGCGGTTGTGTATTATTTGCACCCGCACTAAAGCTACTACCAGGCTCAGCTCGCTCATTCTCGGGACAATTACGCACCAAATGCCCCTCTCTTCCACATCCAAAACATTTCATTGATTCAGTAGATGCATAGAAGACATAATCAAATCCATCAATCTTAAAACTAAACGCTAAATTCAGTTCATCTCCTTCCTTTTTTAAAATCATATGCACTTGTCTCCTATGAGACACGACATGTTTCAACAACGGAGATTTACATCCAAAAAGAACCTTCTTTATTGTAGATACTATTTGACCATGGCGAGATAACTCTCGCTCTAACACTTCATCTCTAACAAATGGTGGCACGTTAGAAAGCATAACTTTCTTCGCCGGATTCATAAGCGGAAATACAGGCGTCTGTGTCTCCCGCAACACAACACCCCTCTCAACTATTTTATTCACCTTTTCAATTGAATCTAAGAATATCACTACAGCGCTATTCATCCTTGAGGCTGATTTGATGCTATCATACCCAATGATAGCACCCACAGCCAAGCTACATTCTTCCACTGAACACCCGGCCGCAGCAGGAATCTTTACTCCATGCCTCCGACTAAGTTTTTCAAACTCTTCATTTCCGCGAGTGGCCATAGCAACCAGCCCCACCCGCTGGTTGTGCCCTCGCGAAAAACCAACCTCAAAGCAAAGATCCCACCACCCCTATACGTGCTTAGTGATAGTTTAAACAAAATACCCTTAAAACAACTAAACTAATCAATATATATATATATATATATACATACCAAAACCCGATAGAGTGAAAAGAAATTCCATTCGCTCTCGCAATCACTCCTACTTGACAACTCACTCCCAGCATGCACTCCCAGCATGCACTCCGATAGATAGAGAGAGAGAGAGAGAGAGAGAGAGAGAGAGAGAGAGAGAGAGAGAGAGAGAGAGACAGAGAGAGAGAGAGAGAGAGAGAGAGAGAGAGAGAGAGAGATAGATAGAGAGAGAGAGAGAGAGAGAGAGAGAGAGAGAGAGAGAGAGAGAGAGAGAGAGATAGAGAGAGAGAGAGTGAGAGAGAGAGAAAAGCCCTTTAATTTAAACTTAAATTGAGAGAGAGAGGACAGAGCAAGAAAGACAGATGAGCTAGTTCCAGCTACTGTCTGTCTGCTTCAGTGAACACAGGAGAGAGATGGAGGGACGGTGAAATAAAAGAGGTAGAGAGATTGAGAGGACAACATGGAAAGAGCACATTGTGGCATCGTGTCACACAGGGGCCGAAGTGGATTAAGTTAAAAGAGAGTGTGTGACGGTGTGTGAGTTTGTGATGGTGAGTGTGTGAGACTGAGTGAGGAGAGTGTGAGGAGAATGTGACGGTAGATGTCTCCATGAGAGGATAAAAAGTCACTGAAAGTCAAAAGAAAGGTGAACATATCTGATTGGGTCTGAGAGCTGATGCTGCTGTCATTCTTCGTCCATGCATGCACACTCGGACACACACTCGGACACACACACACACACACTCTCTCTCTCTCTCTCTCTCTCTCTCTCTCTCTCTCTCTCGCTCTCTCTCTCTCTCGCTCTCTCCCCCTCTCTCTCTCTCTGGGCTCTCACCTTAAGGATGACTCTGCTAAGTATCTGACAGAGAGGGAGAGAGGAAGAGATGGATGGAGACGTAGAGGGAGAGAGACAGGCTTCAAGGGGACTCCTATGGTAGGTACACCTATAGTTCATCTCTTGGCAGTAGTACTGTAGACTATCACTGACCTCAACCCAGAGTCTCTCAGAGCACAGTCAGCCCACTGACACCCCTATCAGACCACAGCAAAATCACAGTCTACTTGAACAGAGTGATTCTCAGTCATGAGGCATCAAAGCCAAAGGAACTGAATAACATTAAGAAATGCTACAGATGGAAGGAATGCAGTTTGGAAACCTACCAAAAAACAATTAGGCAACAACAAATTCAATCCTTTTTAGACAACTTCCTGGGTAAAACGTTCCACTGTAATAGTGAAGGTGTAAACTTGGTAGTAGAAAATCTTAACAGTATATTTGATCTCTCAGCTTCCCTATCAAATATAAAAATCTCAAATAGAAAACTGAAGAAAATGAACAACAATGACAAATGGTTTGATGAAGAATGCAAAAATCTAAGAAAGAAATTGAGAAACCTGTCCAACCAAAAACATAGAGACCCGGAAAACTTGATTCCACGCCTTCACTATGGTGAATCACTGAAACATAGAGACCCAGAAAACTTGATTCCACGCCTTCACTATGGTGAATCACTGAAACATAGAGACCCAGAAAACCTGAGTCTACGCCTTCACTATGGTGAATCACTAAAACATAGAGACCCAGAAAACCTGAGTCTAAGCCTTCACTATGGTGAATCACTAAAACATAGAGACCCAGAAAACCTGAGTCTACGCCTTCACTATGGTGAATCACTAAAACATAGAGACCCAGAAAACCTGAGCCTACGCCTTCACTATGGTGAATCACTAAAAACATAGAGACCCAGAAAACCTGAGCCTACGCCTTCACTATGGTGAATCACTAAAAACATAGAGACCCAGAAAACCTGAGTCTACACCTTCACTATGGTGAATCACTAAAACAATACAGAAATACACTACAGAAAAAGAAGGAACAGCACGTCAGAAATCAGCTCAATGTAATTGGCTTTTTACCAAATTACCGAACAACAGACCATGTATTCACCCTGCACACCCTAATTGACAACCAAACAAACCAAAACAAAGGCAAAGTCTTCTCATGCTTTGTTGATTTCAAAAAAGCCTTCGACTCAATTTGCAATGAGGGTCTGCTATACAAACTGATGGAAAGTGGTGTTGGGGGTAAAACATACGACTTTATAAAATCCATGTAAACAAACAACAAGTATGCGGTTAAAATTGGCAAAAAACACACACATTTCTTCCCACAGGGTCGTGGGGTGAGACAGGGTTGCAGCTTAAGCCCCACCCTCTTCAACATATATATCAACGAACTGGCGCGGGCACTAGAAAAGTCTGCAGCACCCGGCCTCAACCTACTAGAATCTGAAGTCAAATGTCTACTGTTTGCTGATGATCTGGTGCTTCTGTCACCAACCAAGGAGGGCCTACATCAGCACCTAGAACTTCTGCACAGATTCTGACAGACCTGGGCCCTGACAGTAAATCTCAGTAAGACCAAAATAATGGTGCTCCAAAACAGGTCCAGTCGCCAGGATCACAAATACAAATTCCATCTAGACACTGTTGCCCTAGAGCTCACAAAAAACTATACCTACCTTGGCCTAAACATCAGCGCCACAGGTAACTTCCACAAAGCTGTGAACGATCTGAGAGACAAGGCAAGAAGGGCATTCTATGCCATCAAAAGGAACATAAAATTCAACATACCAATTAGGATCTGGCTAAACATACTTGAATCAGTTATAGAGCCCATTGCCCTTTATGGTTGTGAGGTCTGGGGTCCGCTCACCAACCAAGACTACACAAAATGGGACAAACACCAAATTGAGACTCAGCATGCAGAATTCTGCAAACATATCCTCAGTGTACAACGTAGAACACCAAATAATACATGCAGAGCAGAATTAGGCCGATACCCGCTAATTATCAAAATCCAGAAAAGAGCCGTTAAATTCTACAACCACCTAAAAGGAAGCGATTCCCAAACCTTCCATAACAAAGCCATCATCTACAGAGAGATGAACCTGGAGAAGAGTCCCCTAAGCAAGCTGGTCCTGGGGCTCTGTTCACAAACACAAACACACCCCACAGAGCCCCAGGACAGCAGCACAATTAGACCCAAATAAATCATAAGAAAACAAAAAGATAATTACTTGACACATTGGAAAGAATTAACAAAAAAACAGAGCCAACTATAATGCTATTTGGCCCTACACAGAGAGTACACAGAGGCAGAATACTTGACCACTGTGACTGAGTCAAACTCATGGAAAGCTTTGACTATGTACAGACTCAGTGAGCATAGCCTTGCTATTGAGAAAGGCCACCATAGACAGACATGGCTCTCAAGAGAAGACAGGCTATGTCCACACTGCCCACAAAATGAGGTGGAAACTGAGCTGTACTTCCTAACCTCCTGCCCAATGTATGACCATATTAGAGAGACATATTTCCCTCAGATTACACAGATCCACAAAGAATTCGAAAACAAATCCAATATTGATAAACTCCCATATCTATTGGGTGAAATACCACAGTGTGCCACCACAGCAGCAAGATTTGTGACCTGTTGCCACGAGAAAAGGGCAACCAGTGAAGAACACGCACCATTGTAAATACAACCCATATTAATGCTTATTAATGCTTATTTATTTTCCCTTGTGTACATTAACCATTTGTACATTGTTACAACACTGTACATATATATAATATGACATCTGTAATGTCTTTATTGTTTTGAAACTTCTGTATGTGTAATGTTTACTGTTAATTTGTATTGTTTATTTCACTTTATATATTATCTACCTCACTTGCTTTGGCAATGATAAGACATGTTTCCCATGTCAATAAAGCCCCTTGAATTGAATTGAATTGAATTGAATTGAGAGGGAGAGATGGAGGGAGACGTAGAGGGAGAAAGAGAGGGGAAACAGTGAGAGATGGATGGAGACGTAGAGGGAGAAAGAGAGGGGAAACAGTGAGAGATGGAGGGAGACGTAGAGGGAGAAAGAGAGGGGAAATAGTGAGAGATGGAGGGAGACGTAGAGGGAGAAAGAGAGGGGAAACAGTGAGAGATGGAGGGAGACGTAGAGGGAGAAAGAGAGGGGAAACAGTGAGAGATGGAGGGAGACATAGAGGGAGAAAGAGAGGGGAAACAGTAGGAGATGGAGGGAGACGTAGAGGGAGAAAGAGAGGGGAAACAGTGAGAGATGGAGGGAGATAGAGGGAGAAAGAGAGGGGAAACAGTGAGAGATGGAGGGAGATAGAGGGAGAAAGAGAGGGGAAACAGTGAGAGATGGAGGGAGATGTAGAGGGAGAAAGAGAGGGAAACATGAGAGATGGAGGGAGACGTAGAGGGAGAAAGAGAGGGGAAACAGTGAGAGATGGAGGGAGATGGACAGAGAGAGATGGAGGGAGATGGACAGAGAGAGATGGATGGAGGTGGACATAGAGAGATGGACAGAGAGAGATGGAGGGAGATGGACAGAGAGAGATGGATGGAGGTGGACAGAGAGAGATGGAGGGAGATGGACAGAGAGAGATGGAGGGAGATGGACAGAGATAGATGGAGGGAGATGGACAGAGAGAGATGGAGGGAGATGGACAGAGAGAGATGGAGGGAGATGGACAGAGAGAGATGGAGGGAGATGGACAGAGAGAGATGGAGGGAGATGGACAGAGAGCGATGGAGGGAGATGGACAGAGAGAGATGGAGGGAGGGAGATGGACAGAGAGAGATGGATGGAGATGGACAGAGAGAGATGGAGGGAGGGAGATGGACAGAGAGAGATGGAGGGAGGGAGATGGACAGAGAGAGATGGAGGGAGGGAGATGGACAGAGAGAGATGGAGGGAGGGAGATGGACAGAGAGAGATGGAGGGAGATGGACAGAGAGCGATGGAGGGAGATGGACAGAGAGATGGAGGGAGGGAGATGGACAGAGAGAGATGGAGGGAGGGAGATGGACAGAGAGAGATGGAGGGAGGGAGATGGACAGAGAGAGATGTAGGGAGGTGGATAGAGAGAGATGGATGGAGCTGGACAGAGAGAGATGGAGGGAGGGAGATGGACAGAGAGAGATGTAGGGAGGTGGATAGAGAGAGATGTAGGGAGCTGGATAGAGAGAGATGGATGGAGCTGGACAGAGAGAGATGGAGGGAGCTGGACAGAGAGAGAGAGATGTAGGGGAGTTGGATAGAGAGAGATGGATGGAGCTGGACAGAGAGAGATGGAGGGAGATGGACAGAGAGAGAGAGATGTAGGGAGGTGGATAGAGAGAGATGGATGGAGCTGGACAGAAAGAGATGGAGGGAGATGGACAGGAGAGAGAGAGATGTAGGGAGTTGGATAGAGAGAGATGGATGGAGATGGACAGAGAGAGAGAGATGTAGGGAGGTGGATAGAGAGAGATGGATGGAGCTGGACAGAGAGAGATGGAGGGAGCTGGACAGAGAGAGAGAGATGTCGGGAGATGGATAGAGAGAGATGGAGGGAGCTGGACAGAGAGAGATGTAGGGAGGTGGATAGAGAGAGATGTAGGGAGGTGGACAGAGAGAGATGTAGGGAGGTGGATAGAGAGAGATGGTTGGAGCTGGACAGAGAGAGAGAGATGTAGGGAGATGGATAGAGAGAGATGGATGGAGCTGGACCGAGCGAGATGGAGGGAGCTGGACAGAGAGAAAAGTGGACAGAGAGAGAGAAATGGTACATGCATGGAGTACACAAACAGACAAACCTTTCACACTGCTGATATACTGATTGGGATGTTTTTGATGAGGATGAGGATGAAGATGATGATTATGATGATGAATATGAGGAAGAGGAGGATGATGATGGTCTTGCTCCCTCCTCCTATACAAGAGGGCATTTGCAAAGCCACACACATACACACACAAACAGATGCATATACCCACACACATTAGAAAAACACACAACAAGTTAACACTGACGCAATTAATGCTTGTTGGACTTACACTGCCATCTGCTGGCCATTAATGGAACATGTCGTCAGTCTGCTCACCTAAAGCGAGTTGGTTGGACAATTAAGACAAACAATCCGTCATCAATACCTGTGATACCTTATCTGTCATTACATAGATCCGTTATCAATACCTGTGATACCTTATCGATCATTACATAGATCCGTTATCAATACCTGTGATACCTTATCTGTCATTACATAGATCCGTTATCAATACCTGTGATACCTTATCTGTCATTACATAGATCCGTTATCAATACCTGTGATACCTTATCTGTCATGACATAGATCCGTAATGAGGAGGAATGTTCTTATCTGTCATGACATAGATCCGTCAGAGGAGGAATGTTCTTATCTGTCATGACATAGATCCGTAATGAGGAGGAATGTTCTTATCTGTCATGACATAGATCCGTCAGAGGAGGAATGTTCTTATCTGTCATGACATAGATCCGTAATGAGGAGGAATGTTCTTATCTGTCATGACATAGATCCGTAATGAGGAGGAATGTTCTTATCTGTCATGACATAGATCTGTAATGAGGAGGAATGTTCTTATCTGTCATGACATAGATCCGTAATGAGGAGGAATGTTCTTATCTGTCATGACATAGATCCGTAATGAGGAGGAATGTTCTTATCTGTCATGACATAGATCCGTAATGAGGAGGAATGTTCTTATCTGTCATGACATAGATCCGTAATGAGGAGGAATGTTCTTATCTGTCATGACATAGATCCGTAATGAGGAGGAATGTTCTTATCTATCATGACATAGATCCGTCAGAGGAGGAATGTTCTTATCTGTCATGACATAGATCCGTAATGAGGAGGAATGTTCTTATCTGTCATGACATAGATCCGTAATGAGGAGGAATGTTCTTATCTGTCATGACATAGATCCGTAATGAGGAGGAATATTCTTATCTGTCATGACATAGATCCGTTATGAGGAGGAATGTTCTTATCTGTCATTACATAGACCATAATGAGGAGGAAACCTGTCATCCTAAATCTGAGACAGAATACATTCAGGATGTGATCCTAGTTTGGTGTGATTTCCAGCTCAGGTTCAGTTTTTGATAGTGGGAGTTTTCTGTCCCAATGCAGCGTGAAGATAACTGGGGAAGGAAGGATGTCTGTCTGCCTCTGACCCTGGCTGCTGAAGGGCAACAAACGGACACCATGTCTATCTTTATGGGGATCTAAACCTAACCGGCAGGCACACACATACACACACGTACGTGTGCTCACACACACACACTCATGGATGCTAACACACACACACATGCAAACAGGCATTCACACACACACACAGTTGTGGTGCCTCACCTGCAACACCAAATCTACAATCATCATCATCAATATCATCACCATCATTATCCTCACCATCATCACCACCATCTCCTTCATCATCACCATCATCACCATCACCATCATCACCATCACCACATCATCGTCATCATCACCATCATCATCACCATCATCACCATCATCACCATCATCACCATCACCATCATCATCACCATCATCACCATCACCATCATCACCATCACCATCATCACCATCACCATCATCACCATCATTACCAGTCTCATTACCATCATCATCATCATCACCATCACCATCACCATCACCATCACCAGTCTCAACACCATCATCATCACCATCACCATCACCATCACCATCACCATCACCATCAGCATCATCATCATCATCACCATCAGCATCAGCATCACCATCATCACCACCACTGTTGTTGTTTTGGTGATCATAAATTCTCTTCAGATTGTGTTCAATGTGTTCTGTTTTTGCTGCAATGACTTACACAAACTGGCTGTAGTGTTTATCAGTCGCATTATACTGTAATGTAATATAGTGTTTATCAGTCTCATTAAACTGTAATGTAATATAGTGTTTATCAGTCTCATTATACTGTAATGTAATATAGTGTTTATCAGTCTCATTATACTGTAATATAGTGTTTATCAGTCTCATTATACTGTAATATAGTGTTTATCAGTCTCATTATACTGTAATATAGTGTTTATCAGTCTCATTATACTGTAATGTAATATAGTGTTTATCAGTCTCATTATACTGTAATGTAATATAGTGTTTATCAGTCTCATTATACTGTAATGTAATATAGTGTTTATCAGTCTCATTATAATGTAATATAGTGTTTATCAGTCTCATTATACTGTAATGTAATATAGTGTTTATCAGTCTCATTATACTGTAATGTAGTGTTTATCAGTCTCATTATACTGTAATGTAATGTTTATCAGTCTCATTATACTGTAATGTAATATAGTGTTTATCAGTCTCATTATAGTGTTTATGTAATGTAATATAGTGTTTATCAGTCTCATTATACTGTAATATAATATAGTGTTTATCAGTCTCATTATACTGTAATGTAATATAGTGTTTATCAGTCTCATTATAATGTAATGTAATATAGTGTTTATCAGTCTCATTATACTGTAATGTAATATAGTGTTTATTTTTTATTTTTATTTCACCTTTATTTAACCAGGTAGGCCAGTTGAGAACAAGTTCTCATTTTGCGATCAGTCTCATTATAATGTAATGTAGTGTTTATCAGTCTCATTATAATGTAATGTAATATAGTGTTTATCAGTCTCATTATACTGTAATGTAATATAGTGTTTATCAGTCTCATTATAATGTAATGTAATATAGTGTTTATCAGTCTCATTATAATGTAATGTAATATAGTGTTTATCAGTCTCATTATACTGTAATGTAGTGTTTATCAGTCTCATTATACTGTAATGTAGTGTTTATCAGTCTCATTATACTGTAATATAATATAGTGTTTATCAGTCTCATTATACTGTAATGTAATATAGTGTTTATCAGTCTCATTATAATGTAATGTAGTGTTTATCAGTCTCATTATAATGTAATATAGTGTTTATCAGTCTCATTATACTGTAATGTAGTGTTTATCAGTCTCATTATAATGTAATGTAGTGTTTATCAGTCTCATTATAATGTAATGTAATATAGTGTTTATCAGTCTCATTATACTGTAATGTAATATAGTGTTTATCAGTCTCATTATAATGTAATATAGTGTTTATCAGTCTCATTATAATGTAATATAGTGTTTATCAGTCTCATTATACTGTAATGTAATATAGTGTTTATCAGTCTCATTATACTGTAATGTAATATAGTGTTTATCAGTCTCATTATACTGTAA
The DNA here is from genome assembly GCF_018296145.1 of Oncorhynchus tshawytscha. Taxonomy (NCBI): domain Eukaryota; kingdom Metazoa; phylum Chordata; class Actinopteri; order Salmoniformes; family Salmonidae; genus Oncorhynchus; species Oncorhynchus tshawytscha. The sequence goes on from NW_024609281.1 coordinate 121,880, forward strand.
TGTAATATAGTGTTTATCAGTCTCATTATAATGTAATGTAATATAGTGTTTATCAGTCTCATTATACTGTAATGTAATATAGTGTTTATCAGTCTCATTATACTGTAATGTAATATAGTGTTTATCAGTCTCATTATACTGTAATATAGTGTTTATCAGTCTCATTATACTGTAATGTAATATAGTGTTTATCAGTCTCATTATACTGTAATATCAGTCTCATTATACTGTAATATATCAGTGTTTATCAGTCTCATTATATGTAATATAGTGTTTATCAGTCTCATTATACTGTAATGTAATATAGTGTTTATCAGTCTCATTATACTGTAATGTAATATAGTGTTTATCAGTCTCATTATACTGTAATGTAATATAGTGTTTATCAGTCTCATTATACTGTAATGTAATATAGTGTTTATCAGTCTCATTATACTGTAATGTAATATAGTGTTTATCAGTCTCATTATAATGTAATATAGTGTTTATCAGTCTCATTATAATGTAATATAGTGTTTATCAGTCTCATTATACTGTAATGTAATATAGTGTTTATCAGTCTCATTATACTGTAATGTAATATAGTGTTTATCAGTCTCATTATACTGTAATGTAATATAGTGTTTATCAGTCTCATTATAATGTAATGTAATATAGTGTTTATCAGTCTCATTATACTGTAATGTAATATAGTGTTTATCAGTCTCATTATACTGTAATGTAATATAGTGTTTATCAGTCTCATTATACTGTAATGTAATATAGTGTTTATCAGTCTCATTATACTGTAATGTAATATAGTGTTTATCAGTCTCATTATACTGTAATATAATATAGTGTTTATCAGTCTCATTATACTGTAATATAGTGTTTATCAGTCTCATTATACTGTAATGTAATATAGTGTTTATCAGTCTCATTATACTGTAATGTAATATAGTGTTTATCAGTCTCATTATACTGTAATGTAATATAGTGTTTATCAGTCTCATTATACTGTAATGTAGTGTTTATCAGTCTCATTATACTGTAATGTAATATAGTGTTTATCAGTCTCATTATAATGTAATGTAGTGTTTATCAGTCTCATTATACTGTAATATAATATAGTGTTTATCAGTCTCATTATAATGTAATGTAGTGTTTATCAGTCTCATTATACTGTAATGTAATATAGTGTTTATCAGTCTCATTATACTGTAATGTAATATAGTGTTTATCAGTCTCATTATACTGTAATATAGTGTTTATCAGTCTCATTATACTGTAATGTAATATAGTGTTTATCAGTCTCATTATACTGTAATATAGTGTTTATCAGTCTCATTATACTGTAATGTAATATAGTGTTTATCAGTCTCATTATACTGTAATGTAATATAGTGTTTATCAGTCTCATTATACTGTAATGTAATATAGTGTTTATCAGTCTCATTATACTGTAATGTAATATAGTGTTTATCAGTCTCATTATACTGTAATGTAATATAGTGTTTATCAGTCTCATTATACTGTAATGTAGTGTTTATCAGTCTCATTATACTGTAATGTAATATAGTGTTTATCAGTCTCATTATACTGTAATATAGTGTTTATCAGTCTCATTATACTGTAATATAGTGTTTATCAGTCTCATTATACTGTAATATAGTGTTTATCAGTCTCATTATACTGTAATATAGTGTTTATCAGTCTCATTATACTGTAATATAGTGTTTATCAGTCTCATTATACTGTAATGTAATATAGTGTTTATCAGTCTCATTATACTGTAATATAGTGTTTATCAGTCTCATTATACTGTAATGTAATATAGTGTTTATCAGTCTCATTATACTGTAATGTAGTGTTTATCAGTCTCATTATACTGTAATGTAATATAGTGTTTATCAGTCTCATTATACTGTAATGTAATATAGTGTTTATCAGTCTCATTATAATGTAATATAGTGTTTATCAGTCTCATTATACTGTAATATAGTGTTTATCAGTCTCATTATACTGTAATATAATATAGTGTTTATCAGTCTCATTATACTGTAATATAGTGTTTATCAGTCTCATTATACTGTAATGTAGTGTTTATCAGTCTCATTATACTGTAATATAGTGTTTATCAGTCTCATTATAATGTAATGTAATATAGTGTTTATCAGTCTCATTATACTGTAATATAATATAGTGTTTATCAGTCTCATTATACTGTAATGTAGTGTTTATCAGTCTCATTATACTGTAATATAGTGTTTATCAGTCTCATTATACTGTAATATAGTGTTTATCAGTCTCATTATAATGTAATGTAATATAGTGTTTATCAGTCTCATTTTAATGTAATGTAATATAGTCCAGATCTTCTCAGGACTGCAGTGGTGGCGACTGAAGCTCTAACCATCTGTATCTGTTAGTAGATTTCATTAGCTTTGTTACATAGAGTTAATTTATCCAACCCCCCACAGCACACAATCACAATTTGACTTAATCATTCTAATATCAGACTGCATCCCCACTATAACAGATCATGTTTGGATTAAAAACACCACATAAACACACACACCGAATGGACACACACACATTCCCATGCAGAAGCAAACAAACACACACACACACACACACTCCACGCACAGTGGACACACACTCCACGCACAGTGGACACTTTCTGTCATCACAGCACTTTCCCAAACAGGCTCTGATTAGACAGCAGCTTAAAGCGCTTTCATTTCATGGAAGAACAGACAAGAAAGAGAGAGGGGTGTGCTGAGCGATTACTACAGACCGAGAGGGAGAGGGATGGAGGAGTGAGGAGGATTGAGAGAAAGAGAGAGGGGTGTGCTGAGCGATTACTACAGACCGAGAGGGAGAGGGATGGAGGGAGGGAGGAGTGAGGAGGGATTGAGAGAAAGAGAGAGGGGTGTGCTGAGCGATTACTACAGACCGAGAGGGAGAGGGAGAGGGATGGAGGGAGGGAGGAGTGAGGAGGGATTGAGAGAAAGAGAGAGGGGTGTGCTGAGCGATTACTACAGACCGAGAGGGAGAGGGATGGAGGGAGGGAGGAGTGAGGAGGGATTGAGAGAAAGAGAGAGGGGTGTGCTGAGCGATTACTACAGACCGAGAGGGAGAGGGAGAGGGATGGAGGGAGGGAGGAGTGAGGAGGGATTGAGAGAAAGAGAGAGGTGTGTGCTGAGCGATTACTACAGACCGAGAGGGAGAGGGAGAGGGATGGAGGGAGGGAGGAGTGAGGAGGGATTGAGAGAAGGTCATCGAGAGGGAGAGGAGAGGGATGGAGGGAGGAGGAGGAAGAGGGATTGAGAGAAAGAGAGAGGGGTGTCTTTGGCCTAAAGAGCAGGAACCCAGACTTCATCAAAGACATTGGAAATACAGACATTGTCATCCTACATGAAACATGATAGAGAGGAGAAGGACCCACTGGTCTTCCCTCTAGGTTACAGAGAGCTGTTAGTCCCATCCACCAAACTACCAGGTGTGAAACAGGGAAGGGACTCAGGGGTATGCTAATGTGTTATAGAGCAGACCTAACCCACTCCATTAAATTAATCAAAACAGGAACATTTTACATTGGGCTAGAAATTCTAAAGGAAATTGTCACAACAGAGAAAAATGTTCTGTGTGCTACCTATATCCCCCCACTAGAATCCCCATACTTTAAAGAAGACAGCTTCTCCATCCTGGAGGGGGAAATCAGTCATTTCCAGGCCCAGGGACATGTACTAGTCCAGGGACATGTACTAGACAAGATAAGAACCTGACACCCTCAGCACACAGAGGGGGACAAACACCTGCCTGGAGGTGACAGCATTCCCACCCTCCCCCACATGACCCCCTAGGCACAACTATGACAACATAACCAACAAAAACGGGTCACAACTCCTGCAGCTCTGTCGCACGCTGGGTATGTACATAGTCAATGGTCAGCTTCAAGGGGACTCCTATGGTAGATACACCTATAGCTCATCTCTTGGCAGTAGTACTTTAGACTACTTTATAACTGACCTCAACCCAGAGTCTCTCAGAGCGTTCACAGTCAGTCTACTGACACCCCTATCAGACCACAGCAAAATCACAGTCTACTTGAACAGAGTAATACTCAATCAAGAGGCATCAAAGCCAAAGGAACTGAATAATATTAAGAAATGCTATAGATGGAAGGTAAGTAGTGTAGAAACCTACCAAAAAACCATGAGACAACAACAAATTCAATATTTTAGACAACTTCCTGGACAAAATGTTGCACTGTAATAGTGAAGGTGTATAAAGTCGAAACAGTATATTTGACCTCTCAGCTTCCCTACCTAATCTAAACATGTAAAACAGAAAACTGAAGAAAATTAACAACAATGACAAATGGTTTGATGAAGAATGCAAAAACCTAAGAAAGAAATTGAGAAACCTGTCCAACCAAAATACATAGAGACCCAGAAATCCTGAGTCTAAGCCTTCACTATGGTGAATCACTGAAACATAGAGACCCAGAAAACCTGAGTCTAAGCCTTCACTATGGTGAATCACTAAAACATAGAGACCCAGAAAACCTGAGTCTAAGCCTTCACTATGGTGAATCACTAAAACATAGAGACCCAGAAAACCTGAGTCTAAGCCTTCACTATGGTGAATCACTAAAACATAGAGACCCAGAAATCCTGAGTCTACGCCTTCACTATGGTGAATCACTAAAAACATAGAAACCCAGAAATCCTGAGTCTACGCCTTCACTATGGTGAATCACTAAAAACATAGAAACCCAGAAAACCTGAGTCTACGCCTTCACTATGGTGAATCACTAAAAACATAGAGACCCAGAAAACCTGAGTCTAAGCCTTCACTATGGTGAATCACTAAAAACATAGAAACCCAGAAATCCTGAGTCTACGCCTTCACTATGGTGAATCACTAAAAACATAGAAACCCAGAAATCCTGAGTCTACGCCTTCACTATGGTGAATCACTAAAAACATAGAAACCCAGAAAACCTGAGTCTACGCCTTCACTATGGTGAATCACTAAAAACATAGAGACCCAGAAAACCTGAGTCTAAGCCTTCACTATGGTGAATCACTAAAAACATAGAGACCCAGAAATCCTGAGTCTAAGCCTTCACTATGGTGAATCACTAAAAACATAGAGACCCAGAAATCCTGAGTCTAAGCCTTCACTATGGTGAATCACTAAAAACATAGAGACCCAGAAAACCTGAGTCTAAGCCTTCACTATGGTGAATCACTAAAAACATAGAGACCCAGAAAACCTGAGTCTAAGCCTTCACTATGGTGAATCACTGAAACAATACAGAAATACACTACGGAAAAAGAAGGAACAGTCAGAAATCAGCTCAATGTAATTGAATAATCCACACACTCCAACCACCTCTGGGAAAATTGGAAATCACAAAATAAACAACAATATTAAGACTTATCTATACAAAATGGAGATGTATGGGGTAAACCACTTCTACAATCTCTTTGTCTCTATAACAAAGAACAAACAGCAAAAACATATATATATATAATCAAAAACAAATCTTAGAATCAACTGTTAAAGACTACCAGAACCCACTGGATTCTCTAATTACATTAAATTAAAACTACAGGACAAAATTCAAACCCTCCAACCCAAAATGGCCTGTGGGGTTGATGGTATCCTCAATGAAATGATAAAATATAGAGACCACAAATTCCAATTGGCTATACTTAAACTCTTTAACATCATCCTTAGCTCTGGCATCTTCCCCAATATTTGGAACCAAGGACTGATCACCCCAATCCACAAAAGTGGAGACAAATTTGACCCCAAAACTACCGTGGGATATGTGTCAACAGCAACCTTGGGAAAATCCCCTGCATTATCATTAACAGCAGACTCGTACATTTCCTCAATGTAAACAATGTACTGAACAAATGTCAACTTGGCTTTTTACCAAATTACCTAATGACAGACCACATATTCACCCTGCACACCCTAATTGACAAACAAACAAACCAAAACAAAGGCAAAGGCTTTTCATGCTTTGTTGATTTCAAAAAAGCTTTTGACACAATTTGGCATGAGGGTCTGCTATACAAACTGATGGAAAGTGGTGTTGGTGGGGACAATATATGACATTATAAAATCCATGTACATTGAGGGAAAAAAAGTATTTGATCCCCTGATGATTTTGTACGTTTGCCCACTGACAAAGAAATGATCAGCCTATAATTTTTAATATTTTTAGTAATTTAATTTGGATTTGGCGCTCTGCAATTCAGCGTTGGTTGACGAAAATGATCCCGCTAACGGGATGGGTGCATCAAGAAGTTAATGTGCTTCTTCTTGAGCCACTCCTTTGTTGCCTTGGCCGTGTGTTTTGGGTCATTGTCATGCAGGAATACCCACCCACGACCCATTTTCAATGCCTTGGCTGAGGGAAGGAGGTTCTCACCCAAGATTTGACGGTACATGGCCCCGTCCATCGTCACTTTGATGAGGTGAAGTTGTCCTGTGCCCTTAGCAGATAAACACCCCCAAAGCATAATGTTTCCACCTCCATGTTTGACGGTGGGGATGGTGTTCTTGGGGTCATAGGCAGCATTCCTCCCCCCTCCTCCAAACACGGCGAGTTGAGTTGATGCCAAAGAGCTCCATTTTGGTCTCATCTGACCACAAGACTTTCACCCAGTTGTCCGCTGAATCATTCAGATGTTCATTGGCAAACTTCAGACGGGCATGTATATGTGCTTTCTTGAGCAGGGGGACCTTGCGGGCGCTGCAGGATTTCAGTCCTTCAAGGCTTAGTGTGTTACCAATTGTTTTCTTGGTGACTATAGTCCCAGCTGCCTTGAGATCATTGACAAGATCCTCCCGTGTAGTTCTGGGCTGATTCCTCACCGTTCTCATGATCATTGCAACCCACAAGGTGAGATCTTGCATGGAGCCCTAGGCCGAGGGAGATTGACAGTTCTTTTATGTTTCTTCCATTTGCAAATAATCGCACCAACTGTTGTCACCTTCTCACCAAGCTGCTTGGCGATGGTCTTGTAGCCCATTCCAGCCTTGTGTAGGTCTACAATCTTGTCCCTGACATCCTTGGAGAGCTTTTTGGTCTTGGCCATGGTGGAGAGGTTGGAAGCTGATTGATTGATTGCTTCTGTGGACAGGTGTCTTATATACAGGTAACAAACTGAGATTATGAGATCTCCCTTTAAGAGTGTGCTCCTAATCTCAGCTCGTTACCTGTATTAAAGACACCTGGGAGCCAGAAATCTTTCTGACTGAGAGGGGGTCAAATACATATTTCACTCATTAAAATGCAAATCAATTTATAACATTTTTGACATGGGTTTTTCTGGATTTTTTTTGTTGTTATTCTGTCTCTCACTATTCAAATAAACCTACCATTAAAATTATAGACTGATCATTTCTTTGTCAGTGGGCAAATGTACAAAATCAGCAGGGGATCAAATACTTTTTTTCCCTGCTGTACACCAACAACAAGTGTGTGTGGATAAAATTGGCAAAAAAGAACACACACATTTCTTCCCACAGGGCTGTGGGGTGAGACAGGGATACAGTTTAAGCCCCACCCTTTTCAACAAGGGCACTAGAACAGTCTGCAGCACCCGGCCAAAACCATACCAGAATCTGAAGTCAAGGAGGGCCTACAGCAGCACCTAGATCTTCGACACAGATTCTGCCAGACCTGGGCCCTGACAGTAAATCTCAGTAAGACCAAAATAATGGTGTTCCAAAAAGGTCCAGTTGCTAGGACTACAAATACAAATTCCATCTAGACAACGTTGCACACACAAAACTATACATACCTTGGCCTAAACATCAGCGCCAGGGGTATCTTCCACAAAGCTGTGAATGATCTGAGAAACAAGGCAAGAAGGTTCTTCTACGACATCAAAAGGAACATTAAATTCAACATACCAATTAGGATCATACCAATTAAAATACTTGAATCAGTTATAGAGCCCATTGCCCTTTATGGTTGTGAGGTTTGGGGTCCACTCACCAACCAATAATTCACAAAATGGGACAAACACCAAATTGAGACTCTGCATACAGAATTCTGCAAAAAAATATATATGTATAACACCAAATAATGCAAGCAGAGCAGAATTAGGCCGATACCCACTAATTATCAAAATCCAGAAAAGAGACGTTAATAAATTCTCCACCTAAAAGGAAGCGATTCCCAAACCTTCCATAACTAAGCCATCACCTACAGAGAGATGAACCTGGAGAAGAGTCCCCTAAGCAATCTGGTCCTGGGCCTCGGTTCACAACACAAACACACCCTACAGAGCCATCACCTACAGAGAGATGAACCTGGAGAAGAGTCCCCTAAGCAAGCTGGTCCTGGGGCTCGGTTCACAAACACAAACACACCCCACAGAGCCATCACCTACAGAGAGATGAACCTGGAGAAGAGTCCCCTAAGCAAGCTGGTCCTGGGGCTCGGTTCACAAACACAAACACAACCTACAGAGCCATCACCTACAGAGAGATGAACCTGGAGAATAGTCCCTAAGCAAGCTGGTCCTGGGCCTCGGTTCACAACACAAACACACCCCACAGAGCCCCAGGACAGCAACACAACCAACCAGATCATGAGAAAACAAAAAGAGAATTACCTGAAACAAACAAGGAGACCAGATTGTTATTTGGCCCTAAACAGAGAGTACACATTGACAGAACACCTGACAACTGTGACTGACCCAAACCAGAATGTTATTTGGCCCTAAACAGAGAGTACACATTGACAGAACACCTGACCACTGTGACTGACCCAAACCAGAATGTTATTTGGCCCTAAACAGAGAGTACACATTGACAGAACACCTGACCACTGCGACTGAACCAAACTTAAGGAAAGCTTTGACTATGTACAGACTCAGTAAGCATAGCCTTGCTATTGAGAAAGGCCGTAGGCAGACATGGCTCCCAAGAGAAGACAGGCTGTGTGCCCACTGCTCACAAAATGAGGTGGAAACTGAGCTGCACTTCCTAACCCCCTGCCAAATGTATGACCATATATCAGTTTACACATATCCTGAGGCTGCATTCATTGTAGCTGGGCATTTTAACAAGGCTAATCTGAAAACAAGACTCCCTAAATTGTATCAGCATATCGATTGCGCAACCAGGGCTGGCAAAACCTTGGATCATACTATTCTAACTTCCGCGACGCATATAAGGCCCTCCCCACTGTCCTTTCGGAAAAGCTGACCACGACTCCATTTTGTTGCTCCCTGCCTACAGACAGAAGCTAAACAAGAAGCTCCCACGCTGAGGTCTGTTCAACGCTGGTCCGACCAATCTGATTCCACACTCCAAGACTGCTTCCATCACGTGGATTGGGATATGTTTCGACAGGCCAGACAACAACATTGACGAATACGCTGATTCGGTGAGCGAGTTCATTAGAACGTGCGTTGAAGATGTCGTTCCCATAGCAACGATTAAAACATTCCCAAACCAGAAACCGTGGATTGATGGCAGCATTCGCGTGAAACTGAAAGCGCGAACCACTGCTTTTAATCAGGGCAAGGTGACTGGTAACATGACTGAATACAAACAGTGTAGCTATTCCCTCCACAAGGCTATCAAACAAGCTAAGCGTCAGTATAGAGACAAAGTAGAATCGCAATTCAACGGCTCAGACACAAGAGGTATGTGGCAGGGTCTACAGTCAATCACGGATTACAAAAAGAGCTTTCCACTGTAAGGTCTACACCGGTTTCATTTAGGCGCATGTGACAAATAACCTTTGATTTGATGTTTATTTATTTTCCCTTTTGCACGTGAACTATTTGCACATAACATGACAGTAGACATGTCCTTATACTTTTGGAACTTTTGTGTGTTTAAGGTTTAAATGTAAACTTTTATTGTTCATTTCCTTTCTTATCTACTTCCCTTGATTTGGCATATGATTCCCTTGCCAATAAAGCATGGGAATCATATGCCCTTAATTTTAATATTAAAATACCGTTTATAATACAATCACATTTTCCCAAATAATTGAATTTAATTGAGAGAGATTTAGAAGAGGACCATAGAGAGTGAGAGGCAGATTTCCAGGTAGAGAGAGAAGGTGAGAGAGAGAGAGAGACACAGAGAGAGGCAGATTTCCAGGTAGAGAGAGAAGGTGAGAGAGAGAGAGAGAGAGAGAGACACAGAGAGAGGCAGATTTCCAAAAATGGGAACACC
>NW_024609282.1:0-5000 GCF_018296145.1 Oncorhynchus tshawytscha
AGCAGTAAGAGACAGAGGGACTATAGCAGTAAGAGACAGAGAGACTATAGCAGTAAGAGACAGAGAGACTATAGCAGAAAGAGACAGAGAGACTATAGCAGAAAGAGACAGAGAGACTATAGCAGTAAGAGACAGAGAGACAATAGCAGAAAGAGACAGAGAGACTATAGCAGAAAGAGACAGAGAGACTACAGCAGTAAGATACAGAGAGACTACAGCAGTAAGATACAGAGACACTAGAGCATTAAGAGACAGAACAGAGAGACTACAGCAGTAAGATACAGAGAGACTAGAGCAGTAAGAGACAGAGAGACTAGAGCAGTAAGAGACAGAACAGAGGGATACTATAGCAGTAAGAGACAGAGATACTATAGCAGTAAGAGACAGAACAGAGGGACTAGAGCAGTAAGAGACAGAACAGAGGGACTATAGCAATAAGAGTCAGAGAGACTATAGCAGAAAGAGTCAGAGAGACTACAGCAGTAAGATACAGAGAGACTAGAGCAGTAAGAGACAGAGATACTATAGCAGTAAGAGACAGAGAGACTATAGCAGAAAGAGACAGAGGGACTATAGCAGTAAGAGACAGAGATACTATAGCAGTAAGAGACAGAGGGACTATAGCAGTAAGAGACAGAGAGACTATAGCAGAAAGAGACAGAGGGACTATAGCAGTAAGAGACAGAGAGACTATAGCAGTAAGAGACAGAGATACTATAGCAGAAGAGACTGAACAGAGAGACTATAGCAGTAAGAGACAGAGGGACTATAGCAGTAAGAGACACAGGGACTATAGCAGTAAGAGACAGAGGGACTATAGCAGTAAGAGACAGAGAGACTATAGCAGTAAGAGACAGAGAGACTATAGCAGTAAGAGACAGAGGGACTATAGCAGTAAGAGACAGAGATACTATAGCAGTAGAGACTAAACAGAGGGACTATAGCAGTAAGAGACAGAGATACTATAGCAGTAAGAGACTAAACAGAGGGACTATAGCAGTAAGAGACACAGGGACTATAGCAGTAAGAGACAGAGAGACTATAGCAGTAAGAGACAGAGAGACTATAGCAGTAAGAGACAGAGAGACTATAGCAGTAAGAGACAGAACAGAGATACTATAGCAGTAAGAGACACAGGGACTATAGCAGTAAGAGACAGAGATACTATAGCAGTAAGAGACAGAACAGAGATACTATAGCAGTAAGAGACACAGGGACTATAGCAGTAAGAGACAGAGATACTATAGCAGTAAGAGACAGAACAGAGATACTATAGCAGTAAGAGACAGAACAGAGATACTATAGCAGTAAGAGACAGAACAGAGATACTATAGCAGTAAGAGACAGAACAGAGAGACTATAGCAGTAAGAGACAGAACAGAGATACTATAGCAGTAAGAGACACAGGGACTATAGCAGTAAGAGACAGAGATACTATAGCAGTAAGAGACAGAACAGAGATACTATAGCAGTAAGAGACAGAGATACTATAGCAGTAAGAGACAGAGGGACTATAGCAGTAAGAGACAGAGATACTATAGCAGTAAGAGACACAGGGACTATAGCAGTAAGAGACAGTGGGACTATAGCAGTAAGAGACAGAGAGACTATAGCAGTAAGAGACAGAGAGACTATAGCAGTAAGAGACAGAACAGAGATACTATAGCAGTAAGAGACAGAACAGAGATACTATAGCAGTAAGAGACAGAACAGAGAGACTATAGCAGTAAGAGACAGAGGGACTATAGCAGTAAGAGACAGAGAGACTATAGCAGAAAGAGACAGAGGGACTATAGCAGTAAGAGACAGAGAGACTATAGCAGTAAGAGACAGAGAGACTATAGCAGAAAGAGACAGAGAGACTATAGCAGAAAGAGACAGAGAGACTATAGCAGTAAGAGACAGAGAGACAATAGCAGAAAGAGACAGAGAGACTATAGCAGAAAGAGACAGAGAGACTATAGCAGAAAGAGACAGAGAGACTATAGCAGTAAGAGACAGAGATACTATAGCAGTAAGAGACAGAGAGACAATAGCAGAAAGAGACAGAGAGACTATAGCAGAAAGAGACAGAGAGACTATAGCAGTAAGAGACAGAGATACTATAGCAGTAAGAGACAGAACAGAGATACTATAGCAGTAAGAGACAGAGGGACTATAGCAGTAAGAGACAGAACAGAGATACTATAGCAGTAAGAGACAGAGAGACTATAGCAGTAAGAGACAGAGGGACTATAGCAGTAAGAGACTGAACAGAGGGACTATAGCAGTAAGAGACACAGGGACTATAGCAGTAAGAGACAGAGAGACTATAGCAGTAAGAGACAGAGGGACTATAGCAGTAAGAGACAGAGAGACTATAGCAGTAAGAGACAGAGGGACTATAGCAGTAAGAGACAGAGAGACTATAGCAGTAAGAGACAGAGATACTATAGCAGTAGAGACTGAACAGAGAGACTATAGCAGTAAGAGACAGAGGGACTATAGCAGTAAGAGACACAGGGACTATAGCAGTAAGAGACTGAACAGAGGGACTATAGCAGTAAGAGACAGAGAGACTATAGCAGTAAGAGACAGAGGACTATAGCAGTAAGAGACAGAGAGACTATAGCAGTAAGAGACAGAGATACTATAGCAGTAAGAGACAGAGAGACTATAGCAGAAAGAGACAGAGGACTATAGCAGTAAGAGACAGAGATACTATAGCAGTAAGAGACAGAGGGACTATAGCAGTAAGAGACAGAGAGACTATAGCAGTAAGAGACAGAGAGACTATAGCAGTAAGAGACAGAACAGAGGGACTATAGCAGTAAGAGACAGAGAGACTAGAGCAGTAAGAGACAGAGGGACTATAGCAGTAAGAGACAGAGGGACTATAGCAGTAAGAGACAGAGGGACTATAGCAGTAAGAGACAGAACAGAGGGACTATAGCAATAAGAGACAGAGAGACTATAGCAGAAAGAGTCAGAGAGACTACAGCAGTAAGATACAGAGAGACTAGAGCATTAAGATACAGAGACTATACAGAAAGAGACAGAGACTATAGCAGTAAGAGACAGAGGGACTATAGCAGAAAGAGACAGAGATACTATAGCAGTAAGAGACAGAGGGACTATAGCAGAAAGAGACAGAGGGACTAGAGCAGTAAGAGACAGAACAGAGGGACTATAGCAATAAGAGTCAGAGGGACTATAGCAGTAAGAGACAGAACAGAGGGACTACAGCAGTAAGAGACAGAGAGACTATAGCAGTAAGAGACAGAACAGAGGTACTAGAGCAGTAAGAGATAGAACAGAGGGACTATAGCAGTAAGAGAGAGAACAGAGGGACTATAGCAGTAAGAGACAGAGGGACTATAGCAGTAAGAGACAGAACAGAGGGACTATAGCAGTAAGAGACAGAGGGACTATAGCAGTAAGAGACAGAGATACTATAGCAGTAAGAGACAGAGGGACTATAGCAGAAAGAGACAGAGAGACTATAACAGTAAGAGACAGAGATACTATAGCAGTAAGAGACACAGGGACTATAGCAGTAAGAGACAGAGAGACTATAGCAGTAAGAGACAGAGAGACTATAGCAGTAAGAGACAGAACAGAGATACTATAGCAGTAAGAGACAGAACAGAGATACTATAGCAGTAAGAGACAGAACAGAGATACTTTAGCAGTAAGAGGTAAGAGACACAGGGACTATAGCAGAAAGAGACAGAGGGACTATAGCAGTAAGAGACAGAGAGACTATAGCAGTAAGAGACAGAGAGACTATAGCAGAAAGAGACAGAGGGACTATAGCAGTAAGATACAGAGAGACTACAGCAGTAAGATACAGAGACACTAGAGCATTAAGAGACAGAACAGAGACTACAGCAGTAAGATACAGAGAGACTACAGCAGTAAGATACAGAGAGACTAGAGCATTATGAGACAGAACAGAGGGATTATAGCAGTAAGAGACAGAGAGACTATAGCAGAAAGAGACAGAGGACTATAGCAGTAAGAGACAGAGATACTATAGCAGTAAGAGACAGAGATACTATAGCAGTAAGAGACAGAGAGACTATAGCAGAAAGAGACAGAGGGACTATAGCAGTAAGAGACAGAGATACTATAGCAGTAAGAGACAGAGGACTATAGCAGTAAGAGACAGAGAGACTATAGCAGTAAGAGACAGAGAGACTATAGCAGAAAGAGACAGAGGACTATAGCAGTAAGAGACAGAGATACTATAGCAGTAAGAGACAGAGGACTATAGCAGTAAGAGACAGAGGGACTATAGCAGTAAGAGACAGAGAGACTATAGCAGAAAGAGACAGAGGGACTATAGCAGTAAGAGACAGAGATACTATAGCAGTAAGAGACAGAGACTATAGCAGAAAGAGACAGAGATACTATAGCAGTAAGAGACAGAGGGACTATAGCAGAAAGAGACAGAGATACTATAGCAGTAAGAGACAGAGGGACTATAGCAGAAAGAGACAGAGAGACTATAGCAGTAAGAGACAGAGATACTATAGCAGTAAGAGACAGAACAGAGAGACTATAGCAGTAAGAGACAGAACAGAGATACTATAGCAGTAAGAGACAGAGGACTATAGCAGTAAGAGACAGAGATACTATAGCAGTAAGAGACAGAGATACTATAGCAGTAAGAGACAGAGATACTATAGCAGTAAGAGACAGAGGGACTATAGCAGTAAGAGACAGAGGGACTATAGCAGTGAGAGACACAGAGACTATAGCAGTAAGAGACAGAGAGACTATAGCAGTAAGAGACAGAGAGACTATAGAAGTAAGAGACAGAGACACTATAGCAGTAGAGACTGAACAGAGGGACTATAGCAGTAGAGACTGAAGAGAGGGACTATAGCAGTAAGAGACACAGGGACTATAGCAGTAAGAGACACAGGGACTATAGCAGTAAGAGACAGAGGGACTATAGCAGTAAGAGACAGAGAGACTATAGCAGTAAGAGACAGAGGGACTATAGCAGTAAGAGA
>NW_024609282.1:7500-132158 GCF_018296145.1 Oncorhynchus tshawytscha
GAGTGATGGCTAGTGAAACAATCCAAGTTCAATAGTGTGTTACAGCATGTCTGTGTAGTGAGAAATATTATGCGTCCCAAATGGCACCCTATGTAGTGCACTACTTTTGTAGAGAATAGGGTGCTATTTGGGACACATCCTTAGAGATAGAGACAGAGAAATGGAGACAGTCAGGCTGTTGGGATTACTACTCTCCTGGCTGGTGTCTCAGTCTGCTTGTTGAAGGCTATTAGAAACCGTATGGGATAAATCACTCACTAAAATCAACACTGTCAATGCTCAGCCCCCTATGGGCGATGAGAAGGGAAGTCACATGGACAGTCTGTCGAATACCAATCTAGTAGCCATGATCAATGTTCCCTCTAATTTGTTTCGTAACTGAGCAAATATCAGGACTGCTGAGCGACAAACTTGTTGTGAAAATTCTGTGCAACTTCCGATGCCCGTTTACAATGAACACTGATGCTGTAGGTTACTGTGGCTATTTAATCATAATGTAGGCCTACCAGAGTGGCATACCATCACAAACAATGGAGAAAATGCATCCCATAACATTTTAACATGAAAATAGCTGTTCTATCATTCAGACTACAGTAGCAACCAATGTGTGTTGTTCAATGTAGGCCTACATTACATGAGACTGAAAAAAAACCATGCAGGGCTTGACATTAACCTGTTTATCCACTTTTCCTTCAGACAAGGAGTTGACTGGGAATGTTGTTGTGTGATTTGATGCAAGAAACCACTATAAAATGCATCATAAAATGCATCATTATTCCCATACCATTATTACAGAGAATCAGACAAATTGTCACATGTGCTCCCTCTCCGGCCTCTAGGTCACTAGGCGGCTCATTATGGCGCACACCTTTTCACCATCATCACGCGCACCTGCGTGTCGTCAGACTCACCTGGACTCCATCACTTCCCTGAATACCTTCAATATATATGTCACTCTCTTTGGTTCCTTCCTCAGGTGTCATTGTTTCTGTTTCATGTCTGTCATGTTCATGTTTCTTGTTTTGTATTATGTTGTGTTTATTTATTAAAACCCTCACTCCCTTGCTTCCCGACTCAGCCTGTCTCAAAATACAACACTACTCCTTTAAGACAGAAGCAATCTCTTTACCTGACTCACGTTTTGTGTTCTTGTAGGAAGCAACCCTCCCCCGTTGCTGACTACACATGATCTAGAACTGGGCTAATAACTCACTAAGGATTTCAACAAATGTGCACATGTGGTTCCGTACATGCAGCTCTCGCTTTGATCTCAAAACAAGCTGCTCACGACTGTTTATGCTGTAAACACAGTCCAGTTCAAAGTGAATGGCACAGATCCATATATGGCAATGGTCTATTTGCGTTCAGGCCTTCTGCAGCTCTAAATGTTTATGTCGCACTGGTCTGGGGCCGGATTCATGAAACATTACTTCTGAAAAAAATTAAGAAGCTGAAAAAAATAAAGTTTATAAGATAGTTCGTAAATGCAATTCCTCAAAATGTTCTTAGGAACTTTGTAAATATCCTTAAGAACTTCGTAAATATAATATAAATATATATGTGGCATTGACATTAGTGACATGCTTGAAACCAATAAATACGTCTATGTGACAGGGATGATAGGATTTGGCCCACTATAATAAAATGTTTTTCTTACATTTATTTTTTTGCTAAATGTCTCGAGAATAATTTGTTTAGTTTTAGTTGGCACATGAACCCTTTACACACACACACAATTTTTTTCCCACACATTGTCATGTTCGTTGTAATGATGAGACCAAGGTGCAGCGTGATAAGAATACATTCTTCTTTAATAAACGAAGAACACTAAAACAAACTAACAAAACCGAACGTGACGCTATGATAAACCGAGTGCTGACATGCAACGACACATAGACAATAACCCACAAAACCAAAATGGAAAATGACAATCTAAATAGGATCCCCAATCAGAGACAACAATAAACAGCTGTCTCTGATTGGGAACCAATTCAGGCCACCATAGACCTACATATACCTAGACATACCAAAACCCCATAGAATTACAAAAAACCCTAGACAAGACACAACACACATACCACCCTCGTCACACCCTGACCTAACCAAAATAATAAAGAAAACAAAGATAACTAAGGTCATGGCGTGACACACATTATAGCCATGAGACTAACGTTAGCTACTGTACATCAAAACCAAAAATGGATAACCAAGGAAAGTGCAATAAAAACTTCAGTAAATAAGAGCTTGAAGTGATGATGGAGGAAATAGCAGCCAGGAAAAGGTTGCTGTTGGGGAGACTTGATAACTGCAGGTTCACTGCTGAGACCAAAAAGAGAGGATGGGCGAGAGAGGCCGAGTCTGGCTACTCTGTCCTCTACCACGAGGGATTCTACTCTGGCTACTCTGTCCTCTACCACGAGGGATTCTACTCTGGCTACTCTGTCCTCTACCACGAGGGATTCTACTCTCACTACTATGTCCTCTACCACGGGGGAGAGTGGCCGAGTCTGTCTCTGCCGTTGGGGGAATGGCAAGGGACAGTGACGACGTAAAAAAACAAGTGGTCCGACATCAAGGTGGCTGCTAAGAAGAAGGGAGCTGACAGAACATTCAAGTGGACCAGCTGGAGGAGAAGGTGTCGTCCATCATAGAGATGGTGGTAGAGGGACTGCGCGACAGGTAAGTTAGGTAGCTACGTTAGCTCGCTAACACGTAACAACGTTATAGACAACAACATAGCTAACAACGTTACATTAGCTAAGTTAGCCAAGTTCTTCTTTGCAAAATGACAAAATAGCGCTAGCTATTTAACACATTCTAGAATATTGTAATATATTGTTAATTACTAGCTAGCTAGATAATGCGTGTTTAATCTGTATTCTTGCTCTATTTAAATATCCGGTAGCCAACTGTTTCTGTGGCGCAATAAAATATTCATGGTTACAAAAGTACCTATTCGATTCAAGACAAGGTTTTAGCTGTCCTAAATTTAAGTACATTTCCAAGAAGAAATCCTAAAGCATTATTTTCAAGAATCCCATTTCTTCTTAAATTTTTTCTTAGGAAGAAACTTAGGAAAAACCTTAAGAACATTTACAATAACTTTATTGAGGAATAGCAACTTTGCTTAAAACTTCATAGGGCTTCAATCCCGTTAACGGGATGATATGACAACAGCCAGTGAAAGTGCAGGGCGCCAAATTCAAAACAACAGAAATCTCATAATTAAAATTCCTCAAACATACATGTATCTTATAACGTTTTAAAGGTAATTGTTGTTAATCCCACCACAGTGTCCGATTTCAAATAGGCTTTACAGCGAAAGCACCACAAATGACTTTGTTAGGTCACCACCAAGCCAAAGAAAAACTCAGCCATTTTTCCAGCCAAAGAGAGGAGTCACAAAAAGCACAAATAGAGATAAAATTAATCACTAACCTTTGATGATCTTCATCACACTCATAGAATTTCATGTTACACAATACATGTATGTTTTGTTTGATAAAGTTCATATTTATATAAAAAATCTGAGTTTACACGTTCACTAGTTCCAAAAACATCCAGTGATTTCGCATAGCCACAATGATTCAACAGAAATACTCATCATAAATGTAGATGATATTACAAGTTATACACATGGAATTATAGATACACCTCTCCTTAATGCAACCGCTGTGTCAGATTTCAAAAAAACTTAACTGAAAAAGCAAACCATGCAATAATCTGAGACGGCGCTCAGAAAAATAATCAAATTAGCCGCCATGCTGGAGTCAACAGAAACTAGAAATCACATTATAAATATTCCCTTACCTTTGATGATCTTCATCAGAATGCACTCCCAGGAATCGCAGTTCCACAATAAATGCTTGATTTGTTCGATAATGTCCGTTATTTATGTCCAAGTACCAAGTAGCTACTTTTGTTAGCGAGTTAGGTAAACATATCCAAAAGCTTGTGCATTACTTCGGACAAAAACTTCAAAAAGTTACAGGTCGAAGAAACATTTCAAACAAAGTTTAGAATCAATCATAAGGATGTTTTTATCATACATCTTCAGTAATGTTCCAACCGGAGAAATCCTTTGTGTCTAGAGGAGCATTGGAACGCAGGGCGATATCATGTGGAATGCGCATGACCAGGAAATGGCTCTCTGCCAGTAACCTGACTCATTCAGCTCTTATTCAGTCCCACAACACAGTAGAAGCCTCATTCGAGTTTCTAAAGACGGATGACATCTAGTGGAAGCCCTAGGAAGTGCAACTTCATTCATATCCCACTGTGAATTCAATAGGGCCTGAGATGAAAATCGACTAACCTCAGATTTCTCACTTCCTGTTTGGATTTATTGTCATGTTTTTGCCTGCCATATGATTTCTGTTATACTCACAGGCATCATTCAAACAGTTTTAGAAACTTCAGAGTGTTTTCTATCCAATAATAATATGCATATGTTAGCAACTGAGACTGAGGAGCAGGCTGTTTACTCTGGGCACCTCTGGGCACCTTTCATCCAAGCTACCCAATACTGCCCTGAGGCCATAAGAAGTTTTAACTTTCTTCTTAAATCTAAAGTTCAGGAAAAAATGGCAGTTAAGAAGAAATGTATTCTTAAGAAGGTTTTGTGAATCCGGCCCCTGGTCTGTGTAGAGTACTGGCTGAGTCAATGATTTAAAATCCTACTCTGATGCGTTCTGCCTACAACAAAATCTCTTTCATAGTTAGTTTTGCGAACCAAGTCTTGCATAGTTTGTTTTGTTTCGGTAAGTTGCATTGAAAGCGGCTAATATTGAGTTGTTTCGATCACAATTCTCACACGAAATGTTGATAGTGTTAAATAATGGGGCAAACGCTAGAATGTTGAGTGAAGTTCAAACTCCTGCTTCACTGCCTGGGCTGATATTTCATCTGAACAGCAGTCCTGGGACCACTGATCACTAGTGTCTTTGAAATACTACACACACACACACACACACACACACACACACACACACACACACACACACACACACACACACACACACACACACACACACACACACACACACACACACACACACACACACACACACACACTCCCCGTGTTAGAAGAATCAGGTCTGCAGTGAATAGGACAGTTACATCCCAAATGGCACCCTATGCCCTACATAGTGCATTACTGCTGACTAGATCCCTATGGGCCCTGCACAAAAAAATAGTGCAGAATGTAGGGAATGGGGTGCCATTTGGGATGTAGAACATCAAGGGACAAGCACCATGCCACTGGCATAATGAATAATTATCCAAATAACTGTTGACATGTTCCGCTAAACAAGACCAGAGCAGAGTCTACGAGGTTCACATGTGAGTGACAAATGAAGACGAGCAGATGGGGGTTCCTCTTCCACGAGGGATTCTACTCTGGCTACTCTGTCCTCTACCCCGGGGGACTCTACTCTCACTACTCTGTCCTCTACCACAGGGGACTCTACTCTCACTACTCTGTCCTCTACCACAGGGGACTCTACTCTCACTACTCTGTCCTCTACCACGAGGGACTCTACTCTCACTACTCTGTCCTCTACCACAGGGGACTCTACTCTCACTACTCTGTCCTCTACCACGAGGGACTCTACTCTCACTACTCTGTCCTCTACCACAGGGGACTCTACTCTCACTACTCTGTCCTCTACCACGACGGACTCTACTCTGGCTACTCTGTCCTCTACCACAGGGGACTCTACTCTGGCTACTCTGTCCTCTACCACGAGGGACTCTACTCTCAATACTCTGGCCTCTACCACAGGGGACTCTACTCTCACTACTCTGTCCTCTACCACGAGGGATTCTACTCTGGCTACTCTGTCCTCTACCCCGGGGGACTCTACTTTGACTACTCTGTCCTCTACCCCAGGGGACTCTACTCTCACTACTCTGTCCTCTACCATGAGGGATTCTACTCTGACTACTCTGTCCTCTACCCCAGGGGACTCTACTCTCACTACTCTGTCCTCTACCACGAGGGATTCTACTCTGGCTACTCTGTCCTCTACCCCAGGGGACTCTACTCTCACTACTCTGTCCTCTACCACGAGGGATTCTACTCTCACTACTCTGTCCTCTACCACGAGGGACTCTACTCTGGCTACTCTGTCCTCTACCACGAGGGATTCTAATCTGGCTACTCTGTCCTCTACCCCGGGGGACTCTACTCTGACTACTCTGTCCTCTACCCCGGGGGAGTCTACTCTCACTACTCTGTCCTCTACCCCGGGGGACTCTACTCTCACTACTCTGTCCTCTACCCCGGGGGACTCTACTCTCACTACTCTGTCCTCTACCACAGGGGACTCTACTCTCACTACTCTGTCCTCTACTGCGGGGGACTCTACTCTCACTACTCTGTCCTCTACCACAGGGGACTCTATTCTCACGTCTATATCCTCTACCACAGGGGACTCTACTCTCACTACTCTGTCCTCTACCACATGGGACTCTATTCTCACTTCTCTGTCCTCTACCACAGGGGACTCTATTCTCCCTACTCTGACCTCTACCACAGGGGACTCTATTCTCCCTACTCTGACCTCATCCACTGTAACTATGCTCCTTCTTTTAACTCGCTACTTTCAATAATATGTTTTTTTACCCCCAAAAATAACTGTTGAAAAGTTGACACGCTGGCATGTCAGAGTGGAATGGCAACATGAGGGCCTTGGGATTTGCAGAAGGATTTTGTCATATTTTAGCTCAAATTTTTCTTTCAGCACCGAACGAAAGTGACCAACATGTAGAGTGGCGGGACACGGAGAAGGCTGTGGAATTCCCCGGTGTATAAATGAAAACAAATGTATTTGTACATCTTGTCTCTGACGTCAGATTGACTGACCACTGGGCATGTAGTGACAGCCAGTTGTGTTGCATGGATAACACTGGATATATAGTATTTGATTAGAGTGTTAATGTTATTAACACTATAGACAGATAGATGTCAGAAGCTGTAGTCAGACTACTGCCCTGTCCAGAAACAACCCCTAGCCAGCTCCCCTGGACCCTAACCAGGAGGGGTGGGTCACTTCAGTGGGTTGAGTCTCTGACGTGATCTGCCTGTCCGGGTTGGCGCTTCCCTCGGGTTCGTGCCTTGGGGGAGATCTTCGTAGGCTATACTCTGCATTTTCTCAGGGTAGTAAGTTGGTGAAGATATTCCTCTAGTGGTGTGGGGGCTGTGCTTTGGCAAAGTGGGTGGGGTTATATCCTGCCTGGTTGGCCCTGTCCAGGCTGCTCCAGTTTCAACTGTTCTGCTTGCGGCTATAGAACCCTGACCTGTTCACCGGACATGTTACCTTGTCCCGGACCTGCTGTTTTTCACTCTCACTCTATAACTCACCTGCTGTCTCTAACTGATCGATCAGCTATGAAAAGTCAACTGACATTTGCCTCTGAGGTGCAGACCTGTTGCACCCTCTACAACCAATGTGATTATTATTATTTGACCCTGCTGGTCATCTATGAACATTTGAACTTCTTGGCCATGTACTGTTATAATTTCCACCCGGCACAGTCAGAAGAGGACTGGCCACCCCTCAGAGCCTGGTTCCTCTCTAGGTTTCTTCCTAGGTTCCTGCCTTTCTAGGGAGTTGTAGAAGCCACCATGCTTCTACATCTGCATTGCTTGCTGTTTGGGGTTTTAGTCTGTGTTTCTGTACAGCACTTTGTGACATCGGCTGATGTAAAAAGGGCTTTTTAAATACATTTGATTGATTGATAACTCATCACTGTTTGCAACTGAGTGGAATGTTGTTGTGTAAGGAATATGGAGATATTGTTCATTCTGATTTACAGGCCTGACTAAAGCTAACTTGATCTTCTCTCTACTCCAGGCTAAAGCAAGCTAACTTGATCTTCTCTCTACTCCAGGCTAAAGCAAGCTAACTTGGTCTTCTCTCTACTCCAGGCTAAAGCAAGCTAACTTGGTCTTCTCTCTACTCCAGGCTAAAGCAAGCTAACTTGATCTTCTCTCTACTCCAGGCTAAAGCAAGCTAACTTGATCTTCTCTCTACTCCAGGCTAAAGCAAGCTAACTTGATCTTCTCTCTACTCCAGGCTAAAGCAAGCTAACTTGATCTTCTCTCTACTCCAGGCTAAAGCAAGCTAACTTGATCTTCTCTCTACTCCAGGCTAAAGCAAGCTAACTTGATCTTCTCTCTACTCCAGGCTAAAGCAAGCTAACTTGATCTTCTCTCTACTCCAGTGTTTTGATTTCCACATGTATTTTGAGCTCAAGGGAATAATCATTTCAACAACAAAGCAATTAAACAGTCATTACTTGAAAAATGTGTGTGCAGCCTCATCATGTGATAGTCTTGGAGCTACCTCAGGAGGGAGATGCAACTAATAGGGAACTTAACATCATTTGTGTCATTGTGGTAGAATACAGGAAATACCTTTCTCTAATACTGTGTCTGTTTGTCAACTGACCGGTATGCCTGCCTGCCTGCCAGCCTGCCTGCCTGCCTGCCTGCCTTCCTGCCTGCCTGTCTGTCTGTCTGTCTGTCTGTCTGTCTGTCTGTCTGTCTGTCTGTCTGTCTGTCTGTCTGTCTGTCTGTCTGTCTGTCTGTCTGTCTGTCTGTCTGTCTGTCTGTCTGTCTGTCTGTCTGTCTGAGGTTGGTCTGTATCTGTCTGTCTCTCTGTGAGACCTGCCAGACGACTTATATCAGGTGACAACTGATGATGCCAAAACGCGATAAGCACAGAATGACCACTCATTGGTTTTCAAATATCCTATCCTATCCTACACTATCATATCCTATCCTACACTATCCTATCCTATCCCATCCTACCCTAACCTACCCTAAACTCTCCTATCCTATCACATCCTACACTATCCTATCCTATCCCACACTATCCTATCCTATCCTACCCTATCCTACCCTATCCTATCCTACACTACACCACACTACACTACACTACACTACACTACACTACACTACACTACATCCTATCCTATCCTATCCTACCTTAAACTCTCCTATCCTATCCTACCCTATCATATCCTATCCTACACGACACTACACTACACTATCCTATCCTATCCTATCCCATCCTACCTTAAACTCACCTATCCTATCCTATTCTACACTATCCTATCCTACACTACACTACACTACACTAAACTACAATACACTATGCTATCCTACCCCCTAAACTATCCTATCCTATTCTACACTATCTTATCCTATCCTAAGCTCTCCTATCCTATCATATTCTACACTATCCTATCCTACACTATACTAAACTACACTACACTACACTACACTATCCTATCCTACCCTAAACTCTCCTATCCTATCCTATCCTATCCGTTCCTATCCTATCCTATTCTACACTATCCTATACTACACTATCCTATTCTATCCTATCCTACACTATACTAAACTACACTACATTACATTAAACTACACTACGCTATCCCATCCTATTCTACACTATCTTATCCTATCCTAAACTCTCCTATCTCTCCTATCCAAACCTATTCTACACTATCCTATCTTATTCTACACTATCCTATCCTACCATAAATTCTCCTATCTATCCTATACTATTCTACACTATCCTATCCTATCATATCCTACACTACACTATACTAAACTACACTACACTATCCTATCCAATCCTACACTGTTCTATCCTACACTACACTATCCTATCCTACCCTAAACTCTCCAATCCTCTCCTACGCTCTCCTATCCTATCCTATCCTATTCTACATTATCCTAACCTACGCTCTCCTATCCTATCTTATTCTACACTCTCCTCTCCTACACTCTCCTATCCTATCTTATTCTACACTATCCTATTTTACACTTTCCTATCCTATCCTATGCACTTCTATCCAATCCTATTCTACACTGCCCTATCATATTCTACACTATCCTATCCTATCCTACACTATCATATCCTATCATATCCTACACTACACTATACTCAACTACACTACACTACCCTATCATATTCTACACTATCCTATCCTATCCTACACTATCATATCCTACACTACACTAGACTACACTATACTATCCTATCCTATCCTACACTATCCTACCCTAAACTCTCCAATCCTATCCTACGCTCTCCTATCCTATCCTATCCTACATTATCCTATCCTATGCTCTCCTACCCTATCCTATTCTCCTATCCATTCCTGTTCTACACTGTCCTATCCTATTCTACACACTACCCTATCCAACACTACACGAGACTACACTAGATTACACTACACCATCCTACCCTAAACATTCCTATCCTATCCTACACTACACTACACTACACTACACTATCCTATCAAATTCTACACTATCCTATCCAATCCTACACTATTCTATCCTACACTACACTACACTACACTATCCTATCCTATCCTAAACTAAATTTAACTAAACAACACTATACTACAGTACACTACCCTATCCTATACCACACTATCCTACACTATACTATCCTACACTATCCTATCCTACACTACCCTATCCTATCCTACCCTAAACTCTCCAATCCTCTCCTACACTCTCCTATCCTATCCTATCCTATCCTATTCTACATTATCCTAACCTACGCTCTCCTATCCTATCTTACCGGTCGCGGCCGGTTACGACAGAGCCTGGGCCCGAACCCAGAGTCTCTGGTGGCACCGCTGGCGCTGCAGTACAGCTCCCTTAACCACTGCGCCACCCGGGCGGCCCTCCAATCCTATTCTACACTTTCCTATCCAATCCTAAACTATCCTACACTACACTACACTACACTAGACTACACTACACTACACTATCTTATCTTACAGACAATACAGTAGTCTCATTCCTTCTGAACCATTTGGAGCCTTATCTCTTTATGTGCTGGCTATGGAAACTCCTGATGCACAGTTTATGGGGATAATGTGCTCAGGCTGTGGACAGGGCAGGCCACCCCTTTCATGTCCGTTCTGTAATTACTTCAATTAGTCATGCGAAGGAGGAGGATTTCGGCTCCTATCTCTGGGATGTAATTTACTTTCATGCCAAGGAAAACACTACCGGCGACGACGACAGTCCCTGGTAGCCTACTTACGTACATCTGAATAGCTGTGACATTCATATAAATCTAATCTAAGAAACTTTCCAGATCAGGGGCACCATTAGGTACCAGCAAATTTCTGTCATAATAGCCTAATACAACTTGATCATTTCAGTAGTGTTTATTTGGGTGCAGATTTTGATGGTCAATAACCATTGTTATCGATAAATTCCAGAATCTGTAAGGAGCATCTGTGATCACCTTTGAGATGAAAGCCCCCATTCCTTTTTTAACATGATCAAAGATGTCCCCCATTCCAATGTAGCTAGCAGTCTAGCTAGGCTAGCTGTCTCTTGTGGCGCTCCTCATGTAAACAGCATCAGAGCCATAGTTCTTCCACGGTGATATAGGCTTTGTTGAGGGCTACACTTGGGGCAGAGGGGACTACTCAAAGAGACTTGACTTTGAAAGTCCCCTTTCATGTTGTGGAGAAAAACCGATGAACCTCTGTTGTACTTTATTGCCGGTGTGATTTTTTTTTAAAGCTCAGCTCTTTGAAGTGAGAGAAGGTCTGTTTCTTCTCTATCACCATGTCGTTGCTGCAGCCTGTTTCTCCTTTCTGATTGGATGCCAGGCAACTGATCCCTTTTTCAACATCCAATCGGGTCAGGTTGCATTTAACCGATCCATTCAAAAGGGGGGGACGCCCAATTGGTTTCGTTTGAAGATTTGAGTTAAAGCCATAGAAGCCATAGATGATTTGGGGTCACTCCACCCCGTCTAGAAACAGATCTAGGGGAAACACTGCCATGGAAGAGAGTAGTCCCAACCATGTTTTACAGTAGCAAATCTGATGACTACAGTTCTGCTTCTCAAGTGAGTGTTTTAAAAAATGTGTCTGAGGTTATGAATGAATAAAGCTCTTGTTTCATGCTGCCAACTGAAATAATAATGTATAACCTTCATGGCCGATCTCTGACTCAACTGTGGCAATGCACTTTAGGACACACATACACGTACGCATTCATGCACAAATAATAATGAGGGACCCTCTCTGAGTGATAAGGTTAATGAATTTCATTGTCTTTACTCATCATGTAATTGTTACCTTTTCATTGGGAGTGGGTTTGTGCCACAATAGCGGTGTCTCCTGGCTCATCACTGATTTGGACATGCCTTGATGCTGCTGAAGCTAGCTGTTCTTATACTTGTATTCCTATTGTGGTCAACCTCAGAGTTGTGGTCAACCACAGAGTTGTGGTCAACCACATCCAACTGTT
Organism: Oncorhynchus tshawytscha; assembly: GCF_018296145.1. Lineage (NCBI taxonomy): Eukaryota > Metazoa > Chordata > Actinopteri > Salmoniformes > Salmonidae > Oncorhynchus > Oncorhynchus tshawytscha. Next base: position 19,805 of record NW_024609282.1, read on the forward strand.
CCTCCAGCAGCTTTCTGGACTGCTTTTATAATGTGGCTCAGCTTTTCAGAACACAGTAAGTTTATTTTTCTAATTCATGTGTTTTAGACTATTTTATGATGCAGTTTGCAGCTCATATGGGTTTAAAAATAGTCAAAGAGAATGTTATATTCAGAACATTTATATACCTCACTTGTAAACATGTTTATTGCTCGTTGTATATGTAATATTGCGTGTGTGTGTGTGTGTGTGGGGGGGGATACAATGAAAAAGGCAAATCGTTTGATTTCCTTCCAGTAAATGTTTGGAATTGTCCTAAAGTTGGGTGAAGACGGCCTCAAGCTGTCTTTCTGGTAATGTATGCGTGTCCAAGGGCCTGCTATTGTTGTTTCAACTTCTGCTTTGTTTAATGAAGTGGTAATATGTGGACACAGAAGATCCCACCTCCTGTCTGAAATTCACTGTGTCAAGAAGCAAGCAATGCCTCGGTTTACAAACTGCTTCGCGTTATAAAATAGACCTCATATCCTCACACACATAAGACTGAGAGAGAGAGAAAACGAGAGAGAGAAACAGACCGAGAGAGAGAGAGAGAGAGAGAGAGAGAGAGAGAGAGAGACAGACAGACAGACAGACAGACAGACAGACAGACAGACAGACAGACAGACAGACAGACAGAGAGACAGACAGACAGACAGACAGACAGACAGACAGACAGACAGACAGACAGACAGACAGACAGACAGACAGACAGACAGACAGACAGACAGACAGACAGACAGACAGACAGACAGACAGACAGACAGACAGAGGAGAATGAGTCACTTTAAGTGGGTTTGTTTAAAGCCCTGTGATGTTGGCTTGTGAGTGTTTGTGTGTTCTACTCGTCTCTGACACTTCTACTACACCCAGACATGTTTGTATCCTACTCTGCAGCTGATGATGAGGATGGCCGAAGCACAAACGTAGCATTTCAAATGGCATCCTGTTCCCTATATAGTGCACTACTTTAGAAGAGGGCCTAAAAGGCTCTGGTAAAATACCAGGGAATACCTTGCCCATTTGGGCCACACACAAAATGTCTCCTCCGTGGAGGGTCGCCGAGGCAGTGGTGGCGAGGAGGGCCGTGGCAAACTGGCTGGAGGAGGATTTGTTCCCACTGACCCTGCCGTGTTATTCTAAACCTTTTCCTGAAGGGTGTTGGGGATTTTCCAGCTGTGGCACCAAGGGTTTGATTCAGCACCGTCAGAAAAAACAACATCAACATCGGAGTTACAGAGAGGGGATTGAAAAACACGATCCTCTCTGCGGTGTGTTTGAAATGTTAACTAAAGAAAACAAGCTGGCTAATGGTTTTATATTTATATATTTTCTTTAGTCTCTTTGAAGTTGGAGCCCACATTGCATGTCGGGGCTGAGGCGACTCTCAATCCCTAGCGGTGAACGTAAAGGCACCAAGAGACAACTCCAGGGCTTGGGTCTCGAAGGTTATATCTGCTAAAAGATGAATCAGAGATAATTGGCTTTAAAGTTCCAAATCCTCATTGGTTTAAATAGTGTCAGCTATTTTTTATCTTGTATTCTTTTAAACTTAACAACATGAATTGGGGATAGTTAGAGTACTATATAGGTAGGGAACATTGAACTGAATAAGGCTATGTCAATAACTCAATTTGCATAAAACTGTAGATAGAATCTTATAGTCCCAAGCTCAACTGTCAACCCTAGCTGTGATCGTAAAAGCACCAAGGGCCTTGGTTTGACCTTTGACTCCAGTCCAATGACTTTTCGGCAGATTAGTTTTCATCATCGCATAGAGAAAGTTAGCTAATTTAATTGCAATGACAAATCCTTCCCGTTCAATCTATCTTGTTCAAACATACCTTTTCACATTATATACTGTAATATCCATGTGCAGTACCAGTCAACAGTTTGGACACACCTACTCATTCCAGGGTTTTTCTTTATTTTTACTATTTTCTACATTGTAGAATAATAGTGAAGACATCAAAACTATGAAATAACACATATGGAATCATGTAGTAACCAAAAAAGTAATCAAGGCAAAGTAGCCACCCTTTGGTTTGATGACATTTTTGCACACTTTTAGCATTCTCTCAACCAGCTTCATGAGGTAGTCACATGGAATGTATTTCAATTAACAGGTGTGCCTTGATTAAAGTTAATTTGTGGAATTTCTTTCCTTCTTAATGCATTTGAGCCAAACAGTTGTGTTGTGACAAGGTAGGGGTGGTATACAGAAGATCTATTTGGTAAGTCCATATTATGGCAAGAACAGCTCAAGTAAGCAAAGAGAAATGACAGTCCACTTTAAGACATGAAGGTCAGTCAATCCGGAAAATGTCAAGAACTTTAAAAGTTTCTTCAAGTACAGTGGCAAAACCCGAGCGATGGTTTTTGATGAAACTGGCTCTCATGAGGACTGCCACAGGAAGGACGACCCAGAGTCACCCCTGCTGCAGAGGATACGTTCATTAGAGTTACCAGCCTCAGAAAATGCAGCCCAAATAAATCGTTATTTCTCTGTGTGCATCATTTTCAAGCACATAGCATGTAGGCTAGGTGACGTGATGTTCTGCAAATTGGAATTAGAATTTGGTTAACTTTCTGAATTGACTGGAATTGAAATGGGATTGACCCTGACCCTGCAATTGATAAAGACCATAATGTTTACATAACTTCCCACTGGGCAAAAGCGGATTGAATCAATATTGTTTCTGTCATTACAATCCCCAAAAATCGATGTGATGATGTTGAAGCAACATGAAAAAGTGATTGGACTTGCAAAAAGTCATCTACCTAAGGACATTTTGTTAAAAAAATAATGTTTTCCTTGATTTCATGTTGAAATTTCCTGTTGAATTCAGGTTAGTTGACAACTCAACCAAATGTAATACAAAACTAGATGTTGAACTGACGTCTGTGCTCAGTAGGTTACAACTTGATTGACCAGTCAATGACTTCATCAAAGCCCTCTGCTCTGTTAGCCTGGATGTGAGTTAACCAGTTGTTATAATAACATATGTTTGAAGGTCTCTGTTTTCTGACTGTCCACGTGTAGGTAGTGGTGAGAGTTCAGTTTCCTGACCGACACGTCTTATAGGGATTCTTTCCCCCCATGGAGACTGAGGTTCTTTAATAGTCTCCTGTAGCCACTGTATTCATGGTTCCCTGTACCTACTAGCCATAGACACTGAGATAGTTACATTAGCTAGCTACAACACAACCATACATACAGTGTATTTACAGAGGAAGTGTGCGGGTGTGTGCGTTGCTGTTTGTGTGCATTCCTGTGTGTGCATGCGTGTGTGTGCGTTGCTGTTTGTGTATGTGTGTGTGTGTGTGTGTGGACTGTGGGGGCGGGCGGGGGGTATTACTGCTCCTTGTTGGTTTCGGCGCGGCCCTGTCTGTTCTGGGAGACATCTGTGGGTTGCGTGAGGGGTTTTGGGGAAGGGTGCTCTGCTAGCGGAGTTAAACAGGCACAGTCACGAGCTCTCACAGACGCCACGGGCACAAGTGTCCCTGTCTCTGAGGTTTCACACACACACACACACACACACACACACACACACACACACACACACACACACCACACACACACACACAAAAACTCGCAAAACAACACATTCATGTAGATACACAAACACTGTGGCACACACTGTCGGAGTCTAACCGACAAGAAGATAAGTCACAACGTGTTCCTGTTTGGACAGCATCAATACCAATGAAGACCTTTCTCTAGTAGCCTACTGTAGCTTCATCAGAGCTTAAAGTCACTCCCCTGCTACCAATGGGGATTCAAAGGTTTTCAATCAGCACTGATGAAGGTAATCGATGCATAAAAAACACTGAAGTAGTTACCTTCCCCACATCCCACAGCGTGTTAGTTGGCCAGATCTCAGAAAGTTGTTAATGAGTCGTACCGACACTGGCAGGCATCTCATCCCTTTGCCGACCTGCCAGTATAATGTTTGATACATCAAAGCTCACCAGCACCTAGCAACCATGTATCATGTATATGTGGAATGTGTCCTGTCAAAGCCCTTTACTCTGCAGACAAAACCCACCTTTTATACCTAATGCGTGGCTGCTCAGGGTTTTAATAGCGGCTCTTTCTTACGTTTATTGATTTATTTTATTTGAGGAGGGAGTGGGCCTCTGTGTCTAGCCATTTTATCTAGCCATTAGTCCATCTGTCACAACGCAGCTCATAAACTTTCCGGGAGCATGGAGGTTTTAGTTTTTAGTAACAGGACATGAATTAGAAACTGTGAAGGGTTTCTTTCAAAATGACCCAGGGCCCACATAAGATGTGGAACGATATACAGTGATACTGGCAGTAAATTCAGTGTATCAGGTTGGTGACTGCTCTCTCTCTCTCTCTCTCTCACTCTCTCTCTCTCTCTCTCTCTCTCTCTCTCTCTCTCTCTCTCTCTCTCTCTCTCTCTCTCTCTCTCTCTCTCTCTCTCTCTCTCTCTCTCTCTCTCTGTCTCTCTGTCTCTCTCTCTCTCTCTCTCTCTCTCTCTCTCTCTCTCTCTCTCTCTCTCTCTCTCTCTCTCTCTCTCTCTCTCTCTCTCTCTCTCTCTCTCTCTCTCTCTCTCTCTCTCTCTCTCTCTCTCTCTCTCTCTCTCTTTATTGACATCTCTCTCTCTCAATTCAATTTACTTTATTGACATGGCAAGTTAAATTACTTACATTGTCAAAGTATACATAAACTCAACAAAAAAAGAAACATCCTCTCACTGTCAACAGCGTTTATTTTCAGCAAACTTAACATGTGTAGTAAATATTTGTATGAACATAACAAGATTCAACAACTGAGACATAAACTGAACAAGTTCCACAGACATGTGACTAACAGAAATGGAATAATGTGCCCCTGAACAAAGGGGTGTCAAAATAAAAAGTAACAGTCAATATTTGGTGTGGCCACCAGCTGCATTAAGTACTGCAGTGCATCTCCTCCTCATGGACTGCACCAGATTTGCCAGTTCTTGCTGTGAGATGTTTCTGGGGGGGAATGGCCCTAGCCCTCATCCTCCGATTCAACAGGCCCCAGACGTGCTAAATGGGATTGAGATCCGGGCTCTTCGCTGGCCATGGCAGATCACTGACATTCCTGTCTTGCAGGGAATCACGCACAGAATGAGAGGTATGGCTGGTGGCATTATCATGCTGGATGGTCCTGTCAGGATGAGCCTGAAGGAAGGGAACCACATCAGGCAGGAGGATGTCTTCCCTTGTACACACATCGTTGAGATTGCCTGCAATGACAACAAGCTCAGTCCAATGATGCTGTGACACACCGCCCCAGACCATGACGGACCCTCCACCTCAAAATCGATCCCGCTCCAGAGTACAGGCTTCCGTGTAATGCTCATTCCTTTAACGATAAACTCGAATTCGACCATCACTCCTGGTGAGACAAAACCGCGACTCATCAGTGAAGAGCACTTTTTGCCAGTCCTGTCTGGTCCAGCGACGGTGGGTTTGTGCCCATAGGCAACGTTGTTGCCGGTGATGTCTGGTGAGGACCTGCCCTACAACAGGCCTACAAGCCCTCAGTCCAGCCTCTCTCAGCCTATTGCAGACAGTCTGAGCACTGATGGAGGGATTGTGTGTTCCTGGTGTAACTCGGGCAGTTGTTGTTGCCATCGTGTACCTGTCCCGCAGGTGTGATGTTCGGATGTACCGATCCTGTGCAGGTGTTGTTACACGTGGTCTGGCCCTGCGAGGATGATCAGCTGTCCGTCCTGTCTCCCTTAAGCGTCTCACAGTACGGACATTGCAATTTATTGCCCTGGCCACATCTGCAGTCCTCATGCCTCCTTGCAGCATGCCTAAGGCACGTTCACACAGATGAGCAGGGACCATGGGCATCTATCTTTTGGTGTTTTTCAGAGTCAGTAGAAAGTGTCCTAAGTTTTCATAACTGTGACCTTAATTGCCTACCGTCTGTCAGCTGTTAGTGTCTTTACGACCGTTCCACAGGTGCATGTTCATTAATTGTTTATGGTTCATTGAACAAGCATGGGAAACAGTGTTTAAACTCTTTACAATAAAGATCTGTGAAGTTATTTGGATTTTTACGAATTATCTTTGAAATACAGGGTCCAGAAAAAGGGACGTTTCTCTTTTTGTTGAGGCATCAACAATAATGAGGCATCAATAATGATGGTGGTCGTGGAAATGGTATTACCATTACCAGCAACTACACCAACAATATGAATGAGAATAATAATACATTAAAGCAGTAGTAGTAGACCATTCTCAACATGACAGAAAGCCACAGGACATGGTATGAAAGCCAAAACAAAATGGGAAATATTATTGACATTACATTTCACTTTCACTCGCTGTCCTTCAGGTTGTGGCAGGAGGACACATATTTCTCTCTCTCTCTCTCTCTCCTCTCTCTCTCTCTCTCTCTCTCTCTCTCTCTCTCTCTCTCTCTCTCTCTCTCTCTCTCTCTCTCTCTCTCTCTCTCTCTCTCTCTCTCTCTCTCTCTCTCTCTCTCTCTCTCTCTCTCTCTCTCTCTCTCTCTCTCTCTCTCTCTCTCTCTCTCTCTCTCTCTCTTCTTTCTCTATGCTGTGTTCCCCATGTCGTGTGGGACCCTGATAGATGTGAAATGATTTTGCGGAGTAGAGGAGGAGGATAATGAAGACCAGAGTGTCAACGGGGCCAGAGTGATGTTAGAAAAGAGAATAGGGGAAACCAGAGAGGGAGATCAAACAGCCAGTGTAATTCCACTGGACTTTGATGTCTGTCTCTTCAGCCTTGTCTCTCACAGTGGTTTCCTTTTATTAGAATCGTCCACTAAAGAGGCTTCAGCTCTTCTTCTTGACACCTATGTTTCACACGCAAAATATCACTCTATTGTACAGACACAATAAGCTAACAGCATACACAAGTAGGTTTCCAAATAGGTTCCTTCACTTTGAGCTGGACAGACTTTTGCTTTACGTGGTACAGACAGACAGACAGACATGTCCAAATCTAGACGTCTGGGCAACAGGCCTTTACTGGGCTGAGGACATGCTCTTTTCTGTGGACTAAGAATATGAGTACTGTAGTGAACATGCCAGACAACAGTGAACATGCCAGACATACTCTACGTAACTACATTGTTAATGGAGTTTGAATATGTTCTGTACCTGGGAACATTAGATCATGTCCACTTAAAGGCCCAGTGCAGTCAATATTCACTTTGTTTACTTCATTCATTTTCACTTTGTTGACTTTGTTTATTTACTTCAGAGTTTGGTCTGAGCAACAAACAAATCCAAGCCACAGACGCTGCAGCCCCAGAATGGCTGGTTTGGCAGGCAGGCCGAGTCCGTCAGAGCACTTGGGTTATTTTACGAGATTACATGAAAGCGCGGGAACTAACGACAAGCGTTTGATCATCCAATCCCAAGCTGATTTACTGCCCAATACCTCTAGTTAGTCCTGGCAGAGTCTTCACTGTGCCTGTTCACAAGGGAGAGAGAGAGAGAGAGAGACAGACAGACAGCCAGACAGAGGGGTGGAATGGATAGAGGAATGGAGAGAGAGAGAAATGGAGAGAGAGAGAAATGGAGAGAGAGAGAGAGTGTGCAGAGTATTGGGATGAAGAGAGAAATGGAGAGAATGCCCCCACACATCCTGCCTGCCCCCCAAACCAAATGCCTTCCTTTCCCTAATCTGTCATCTCTACTGTGAAGAATCCCCTGCGTTTAGAATAATCCACGCCACAGTAATGCTTAGCAAAATAAGACAAAATGTGAGTTTCTTATCGAACAACATCAGATAGTACCTTTCCGTTTTAGACTGTTTATTCCACTTTGTTCCAAACGATGATGACCCAGTTTACAGAAATCCAGTGATCAGCGATTAGTGGTTTTTGAGGTCGGTTTGGTATCGGTTTTGGTTATTTGGTTTGAATGCTGTAACACAGTATAAAACATTTTTTTGTACATTTTAAGCGACAGTAGTGAGAGCATACATTTTCTGTACTGGTCCCCCGTGGGAATCAAACCCACAACCTTAGTGTTGCAAGCATCATGCTCTACCAACTAAGCTACATGGGACCAATGAATAAAAGTCCCATGATGGGAGTGATGGCCCATTACAGCTTATCACTTATTAACCATCCTTTATTCACATTACTTTCATCAAATATTAAGTTGTTGTGTATGTACATTTGTTTCATTTGATGACTTTATTATTTAATTCCAAGTCACCATTTCATCTCTATAGAGCCGCTGTCTTTGCTGTCTGACAAAAATCACTATGTAGTAGTTGTTCAAGGGAATACTTTAATGCTGAATAGTGACTATCCATCACTTAGATCATGTGTTTTCAGGGTTCATCTAAGTGCCTTGTGGTTCCTCACTGCATCACTGGCTGTGTCTCAAACAGCACCCTATTCCCTATGTAGTGTGTACTATAAGCCTATAGGGTGTACTGCAAGCAGACACTATCACTCCCTTTGGATTGCCATTTAAAGGGAGGGATGGCTAGACACAGATTAGAGAAGTGTTCATTGTGGTTATTAGGCAAACTCAGCCCTTGTGTTCTTATTGTCCGCCCCTCATAATGGCTCGTCGACCATTAGCTTTTCACTAGCTCACTGGTCTAATTTAGTAGTTGTTCAAGGGAATACTTTAATGCTGAATTGCGACTATCCATCACTTACTGTAGATCATGTATTATCAGGTAGAGATACCTTGTGAAGCAACAGCTGCTCTCTATATATCCTCTCACGATCGGTTCTTCTGTCTCTTCCGTAGCAGGAGTAAAAGAAACACAGACTGGACAAGTAGATGTGCAATGGATTATGGTCATGGTAGTTAATTACCACGTTTTATGCGCTAATCTATGTAGAATATTTTCCTGTTGGAAACTACAACATCAACAGTACAGGCTGGATCTGATTAATCTCTAGAGAAACTGCAATGTGCGCATTGAGCTCTCAAAAAAATGTACTGCCCGAAATGGAATTCAAATAATTGAACAGACATTGGTCAATTAGTTGTTCAAAAAATGTAAAATAACCAACAGCACTACAAATCTCAAGTCATTGTGTTGACTAGTTTGTTAGGCAGACAGACAGGTACCTAACAATGGTTGAGAAATGAACATTTCTGGCAATGTCAAAAGGAACGAATAACAGTTGCTTTTCATTACACTCGATTGAGTAATAACAGCTTTGGTCCATTTAAGCATAATGTCAAACTGGGATTGAGTTGCTCTTTTGAAGTGGATTATGTTGTAGATGACTAAGATGGATGGTGCTGTGTGGTGTGTCACATGGTTTTATCGCTGATCAGATGGTTGATCATGTGTTTGGTGTGTTTGCAGTTGCCAACTTGAGGTAGTTTGTGAGGAACCAACTGGCTAAACCTGAGCTTTAGTTCTGCCTTTGTGAGCACACTCATGATCCATCAGAACACACACTCACTGATTTTAGACAAATCTATAGATAATAGGAACATATTCATTCTTAACACACTGTGAAACGATATGTGTTTGTTTTGATGGCTCGAGCCATGGCTAGTAGGGCACCATTGAAGTTTGCAAATGGAGACCCACCATTTGACAAACCACAGAGGAGTCAATGACACTCTTTACAAGAGGACAGGAAGTCGAACAAAACAAAGAAATAGGGAGAAAGGATGCATTCACTTCAAAGGTCTTACTGTAAGTGTAATTTACAAAAGGGCTGGGTCGCCCCTGTTCTGTAATTAAGTCTTTCACGTCTTTTGGTTTTGTCTGGAGTTAAAAGGACACTTTTTATCCGAGATGTTTTTATATGTCTATTTTGTCTGTGGTGGTGGTTGGGGATGAAAGAAAGATGGCCTCCACAGATCCTCCTGAAAAGTGTTGACCCACCCTGCAGTGGAAAGAAGAGGAGGAAGACAGGAAGAGACAGAGGAGTGGTTGAACTTGTGTCTTTTTCCCTGCCTTTTCTGCTCTTTAACCAATCAACGGACCGATTTTATTCTTTGTTTTCGTACTTGCCAGGATAGACACTCATGTTATGGTGGCCTCTGTTTTGTCTTTTCTATATAAACAGTTACCGCGCCACCCCAAAACCAGGCTAATTGACCCTGTCGCCACACTCTTCGAGGTAAGGACCGTGTCATAACACCAGCCAGTGGGTTTGACTGACTGTAGGCCTTTAACCTTCTTAAATACTGTGTTCACACTACTGTGACCTGAACCACATTTTTGCACACACACACACACACACACACACACACACACACACACACACACACACACACACACACACACACACACACACACACACACACACACACACACACACACACACACACACACACACACACTGTGCTGGCTCAGATATGTCCTTTCCTTCATGGTTCCAGACATGCATGTGTAACCAGGCCAGCTCAGTGAAGCTTGCTTTGCCTCGGTTTGACTCAGTAGAGTGAAAAGCCCTTAAAAGGTTATGTTGTTTTCAGTCCCATGCTGTTGTCTGTTCTCCACTGAAAGGCATTGTCTTAACAGATACTGTATAGATGACTTGTATCAGACAGTTTGACCCTGTGTCTGTACAAGTCGTCTGTGTTCATTACTCTGGTCTATTGGTACTGTAGCGTCTTGTCTCCAGTCTGACATCAATGGGCATGGCCCCTCCAAAGGAAACTGGAATGACAATCTTCTTCAAGCATTTCACCCAGTGAAAATCTGATGACAGTCGTTGAGACTAGTGGACTGCAAGGCATTATCTGTGGTTCCGTGGTTTCTCCCTCAAAGTAGTGCTCCAGGGCAGTTCTCGGAGTTCAATCACAACCCCTGCTCGGCTTCCAAGAGTCCGCTTCGAAATGACAATGATCCACTGACGTCAGAGCCTGGATGTTTCGCTAGAAAGCCGAGGCCCAGAAATAAGAATAATAATACAATACGACTGGCCCACTGATTCCTCCTGAGAGCTCTGATTTATCACAGCCAATGGGACGTTGATGGGGGTTTTCCCCCCAACATTTGTGGGGTTTGATGGGCCAGACATTATGTCTTCTTCTCAATGAAGGATGGTCTGCAGCCTTCGTCAAAGGCACTTAAGAAGCCTAATTAATAACAGAAATCAGTAATTTGAAATTACAGCTGACGACACCCAGTTCTCTTTGAAGTCCATCAAATCGCTACAGATGATTTATAGTTCTTTAATAAGCCCGCATTTTTTAAAAATTGGGTGGGTTCTGTCTAGTGTCTACCCTTTACCCATCAACTAGTCTCTACCTCCCACCATCCACCACCCCACTTAACCCATCAACTAGTCTCTACCTCTCCACCTCCCACCATCCGCCACCCCACCAACTAGTCTCTACCTCTCCACCTCCCACCATCCACAAACCACACATTACACATCAACCAGTCTCTACCTCTCCACCTCCCACCATCCACCACCCCACCAACTAGTCTCTACCTCTCCACCTCCCACCATCCACCACCCCACCAACTAGTCTCTACCTCTCCACCTCCCACCATCCACACCCCCTTTACCAACCAGTCTCTACCTCTCCACCTCCCACCATCCACCACCCCACCAACTAGTCTCTACCTCTCCACCTCCCACCATCCACAAACCCCACTTTACCCATCAACCAGTCTCTACCTCTCCACCTCCCACCATCCACAAACCCCACTTTACCCATCAACTAGTCTCTACCTCTCCACCTCCCACCATCCACAAACCACACATTACACATCAACCAGTCTCTACCTCTCCACCTCCCACCATCCACCACCCCACCAACTAGTCTCTACCTCTCCACCTCCCACCATCCACAAACCCCACTTTACCCATCAACTAGTCTCTACCTCTCCACCTCCCACCATCCACCACCCCACCAACTAGTCTCTACCTCTCCACCTCCCACCATCCACAAACCCCATATTACCCATCAACTAGTCTCTACCTCTCCACCTCCCACCATCCACAAACCCCACTTTACCCATCAACTAGTCTCTACCTCTCCACCTCCCACCATCCACCACCCACCAACTAGTCTCTACCTCTCCACCTCCCACCATCCACAAACCCCATATTACCCATCAACTAGTCTCTACCTCTCCACCTCCACCATCCACCACCCCACATTTACCCATCAACTAGTCTCTACCTCTCCACCTCCCACCATCCCACCACCCCAGCAACTAGTCTCTACCTCTCCACCTCCCACCATCCACCACCCCACATTACCCATCAACCAGTCTCTACCTCTCCACCTCCCACCATCCACCACCCCACCAACTAGTCTCTACCTCTCCACCTCCCACCATCCACCACCCCACCAACTAGTCTCTACCTCTCCACCTCCCACCATCCACAAACCCCCATTACCCATCAACTATTCTCTACCTCTCCACCTCCCACCATCCCAAACCCCACATTACCCATCAACTAGTCTCTACCTCTCCACCTCCCACCATCCACCACCCCCAACTAGTCTCTACCTCTCCACCTCCCACCATCCACCACCCCACATTACCCATCAACCAGTCTCTACCTCTCCACCTCCCACCATCCACCACCCCACCAAATAGTCTCTACCTCTCCACCTCCCACCATCCACCACCCCACCAACTAGTCTCTACCTCTCCACCTCCCACCATCCACAAACCACACATTTACCCATCAAATAGTCTCTACCTCTCCACCTCCCACCATCCACCACCCCAGATTACCCATCAACTAGTCTCTACCTCTCCACCTCCCACCATCTACCACCCCACCAACTAGTCTCTACCTCTCCACCTCCCACCATCCACCACCCCACCAACTAGTCTCTACCTCTCCACCTCCCACCATCCACAAACCACACATTTACCCATCAAATAGTCTCTACCTCTCCACCTCCCACCATCCACAAACCCCAGATTACCCATCAACTAGTCTCTACCTCTCCACCTCCCACCATCTACCACCCCACATTACCCATCAACCAGTCTCTACCTCTCCACCTGCCACCATCCACAAACCCCAGATTACCCATCAACTAGTCTCTACCTCTCCACCTCCCACCATCCACCACCCCACATTACCCATCAACCAGTCTCTACCTCTCCACCATCCACCATCCACCACCCCACCAACTAGTCTCTACCTCTCCACCTCCCACCAACCACCACCCCACCAACTAGTCTCTACCTCTCCACCTCCCACCATCCACAAACCCATTACCCATCAACTAGTCTCTACCTCTCCACCTCCCACCATCCACCACCCCACCAACTAGTCTCTACCTCTCCACCTCCCACCATCCACCACCCCACCAATGAGTCTCTACCTCTCCACCTCCCACCATCCACCACCCCACCAACTAGTCTCTACCTCTCCACCTCCCACCATCCACCACCCCACCAACTAGTCTCTACCTCTCCACCTCCCACCATCCACAAACCACATTACCCATCAACCAGTCTCTACCTCTACGCCTCCCACCATCCACAAACCCCACATTACCCATCAACTAGTCTCTACCTCTCTACCTCCCACCATCCACCACCCCACCAACTAGTTTCTACCTCTCCACCCCCACCATCCACAAACCCAACTTAACCCATCAACTAGTCTCTACCTCTCCACCTCCCACCATCCACAAACCCCACATTACCCATCAACTAGTCTCTACCTCTCTACCTCCCACCATCCACCACCCAATATTACCCATCAACTAGTCTCTACCTCTCTACCTCCCACCATCCACAAACCCCACTTAACCCACCAACTAGTCTCTACCTCTCCACCTCCCACCATCCACAAATCCCACATTACCCATCAACTAGTCTCTACCTCTCCACCTCCATCACCCACCACCCTACTTTACCCAGACTAGTCTATACACCTCCATCACCCACCACCCTACTTTACCCATACACTAGTCTATACACCTCCATCACCCACCACCCTACTTTACCCATACACTAGTCTATACACCTCCATCACCCACCACCCTACTTTACCCATACACTAGTCTATACACCTCCATCACCCACCACCCTACTTTACCCATACACTAGTCTATACACCTCCATCACCCACCACCCTACTTTACCCATACACTAGTCTATACACCTCCATCACCCACCACCCTACTTTACCCATACACTAGTCTATACACCTCCATCACCCACCACCCTACTTTACCCATACACTAGTTTATACACCTCCATCACCCACCACCCTACTTTACCCATACACTAGTCTATACACCTCCATCACCCACCACCCTACTTTACCCATACACTAGTCTATACACCTCCATCACCTACCACCCTACTTTACCCATACACTAGTCTATACACCTCCATCACCCACCATCCTACTTTACCCATACACTAGTCTATACACCTCCATCACCCACCACCCTACTTCACTCATACACTAGTCTATACACCTCCATCACCCACCACCCTACTTCACTCATACACTAGTCCATACACCTCCATCACCCACCACCCTACTTTACCCATACACTAGTCTATACACCTCCATCACCCACCACCCTACTTCACTCATACACTAGTCCATACACCTCCATCACCCACCACCCTACTTTACCCATACACTAGTCCATACACCTCCATCACCCACCACCCTACTTTACCCATACACTAGTCCATACACCTCCATCACCCACCACCCTACTTTACCCATACACTAGTCTATACACCTCCATCACCCACCACCCTACTTTACCCATACACTAGTCCATACACCTCCATCACCCAAAAGGAACGTACTAACTCTCAAATGGTTTCTCTTAGAAGTGTCCCCTAAAAACACATATCCTTGTAAACAGTAGCATTATCCTCCAATACACGCAATGCAAGCAAACAATGAACCCTTTTCAAATTACCATTCCATTGGACACAAATATTGTGGGGGTAGCTTATGACCCAAACAGCCCTAACAATCCTTAAATATCAACCACAGTCTACATAACCCCATGTCTTTCTCCGTCAATCAGAAGATATGTCACAGTGTTAATCAATCAAACGTTCTGAGGGAAAAATCACGCAAGTTTTCACTGTGGAGTCTGTGGTGGTTGATGTCTGTCTGTAAACTCCACGTGGTACAGGGTCCTCCCCTGTTCCTTCTGGCCCCTCGGCCCCTATCTCACCTAGCCCAGCGCAGGACCATCACGGCAGGCAAGCACGCTCACACTCACACGCTCACACGCTCATCACAGCAGGCAAGCACGCTCACACTCACACGCTCATCACAGCAGGCAAGCATGCTCGCACTCACACACACACACGCTCATCACAGCAGGCAAGCATGCTCGCACTCACACACACACACGCTCATCACGGCAGGCAAGCACGCTCACACACACTCACACTCACACGCTCATCACGGCAGGCAAGCACGCTCACACACACTCACACTCACACGCTCATCACAGCAGGCAAGCATGCTCACACGCACTCACACACACACACGCTCATCACGGCAGGCAAGCACGCTCACACTCACACGCTCATCACAGCAGGCAAGCACGCTCACACGCACTCACACACACATGCTCATCACGGCAGGCAAGCACGCTCACACGCACTCACACACACATGCTCATCACGGCAGGCAAGCACGCTCACACGTACTCACACACACATGCTCATCACGGCAGGCAAGCATGCTCGCACTCACACACACACACGCTCATCACGGCAGGCAAGCACGCTCACACTCACACGCTCATCACAGCAGGCAAGCACGCTCACACTCACACGCTCATCACAGCAGGCAAGCACGCTCACACGCACTCACACACACACACGCTCATCACGGCAGGCAAGCACGCTCACACTCACACGCTCATCACAGCAGGCAAGCACGCTCACACGCACTCACACACACATGCTCATCACGGCAGGCAAGCACGCTCACACGTACTCACACACACATGCTCATCACGGCAGGCAAGCATGCTCGCACTCACACTCACACACACACGCTCATCACGGCAGGCAAGCACGCTCACACTCACACGCTCATCACAGCAGGCAAGCACGCTCACACACACGCACTCACACACACATGCTCACTCACACATGCTCATCGGCAGGCAAGCACGCTCACACGCACACACACACACACATGCTCATCACGGCAGGCACGCACGCTCACAGGCGCACTCACACGCACACACACATGCTCATCACGGCAGGCAAGCACGCACACACACACACGTACTCACACACACATGCTCATCACGGCAGACAAGCACGCTCACACGTACTCACACACAGGCAAGCATGCTCATCACGGCAGGCAAGCACGCTCACACGCACTCACACACACATGCTCATCACGGCAGGCAAGCACGCTCACACGCACTCACACACACATGCTCATCACGGCAGGCAAGCACGCTCACACTCACACGCTCATCAGCAGGCAAGCACGCTCACACACACTCACACACATGCTCATCACAGCAGGCAAGCACGCTCACACACACTTACACACACATGCTCATCACGGCAGGCAAGCACGCTCACACGCACTCACACACACATGCTCATCACGGCAGGCAGCACGCACGCTCACACGCACTCACACACAGCTCACACGCTCATCACGGCAGGCAAGCACGCTCACACACTCACACACACATGCTCATCACGGCAGGCAAGCATGCACACGCACTCACACACGCCACACACAGGCTCATCACGGCAGGCAAGCACGCTCAGTCACACACTCACACGCTCATCACAGCAGGCACGGCTCACGCTCACACTCACACGCTCATCACAGCAGGCAAGCACGCTCACACGCACTCACACACACACACGCTCATCACGGCAGGCAAGACACACCTCCTCCAGGGCCCTCAAGGCCGTCTCGTCGTTGTTGGTAATCAAGCACGCTCACACTCACACGCTCATCACAGCAGGCAAGCACGCTCACACGCACTCACACACACATGCTCATCACGGCAGGCAAGCACGCTCACACGTACTCACACACACATGCTCATCACGGCAGGCAAGCATGCTCGCACTCACACGCTCATCACGGCAGGCAAGCACGCTCACACGCACTCACACACACATGCTCATCACGGCAGGCAAGCACGCTCACACGCACTCACACACACATGCTCATCACGGCAGGCAAGCACGCTCACACACACACACACATGCTCATCACGGCAGGCAAGCACGCTCACACACGCTGTGTCGATGAACACACACACTCATCACACATTGCATGCTCACACACACACGCTCATCACGGCAGGCAAGCACGCTCACACTCACACGCTCATCACGGCAGGCAAGCACGCTCACACACACTCACACACACATGCTCATCACGGCAGACAGCACGCACACTCACACACACACACACTCTCACACACATGCTCATCACAGACAAGCACACGCTCATCACGGCAGGCACACGCTCACACTCACACACACACACACACGGCTCACACACACACTCACACACTCACACACACTCACACACACACACACACACACACTCACACACACACACACACACACACACACACACACACACTCACACACACTCACACACACTCACACACACACACTCACACACACACTCACACACACTCACACACACACTCACACACACACACTCACACACACACTCACACACACTCACATGCACACACACTCACACACATGCTCTCACGGCAGACAACACGCTCACACTCACACACACATGCTCACACGGCAGGCAGGCACACACGCTCACACACACATGCTCATCACACACAAGCACGCTCACACACTCACACACATGCTCATCACGGCAGGCAAGCACGCTCACACACACGCTCATCACAGCAGGCAAGCACGCTCACACGCACTCACACACACATGCTCATCACGGCAGGCAAGCACGCTCACACGTACTCACACACACATGCTCATCACGGCAGGCAAGCATGCTCGCACTCACGGCAGGCACACACACACGCTCATCACGGCAGGCAAGCACGCTCACACTCACACGCTCATCACAGCAGGCAAGCACGCTCACGGCAGGCACGCACTCACACACACATGCTCATCACGGCAGGCAAGCACGCTCACACGCACTCACACACACATGCTCATCACGGCAGGCACGCACGCTCATCACACGCACTCACACACACATGCTCATCACAGCAGGCAGGCACGCACTCACACACACATGCTCATCACACGCAAGCACGCTCACACTCACACACACATGCTCATCACGGCAGACAAGCACGCTCACACGTACTCACACACACATGCTCATCACGGCAGGCAGCACGCTCACACGCTCACACACACATGCTCATCACGGCACACATGCTCATCACACGCAGGCAAGCACGCTCACACACACTCACACACATGCTCATCACGGCAGACACGCTCACACACACACACACACACACATGCTCACACGCTCACACACACACACATGCTCACACACACACACACACACACACACACACTCACACACACTCACACACACTCACACACACTCACACACACTCACACACACTCACACACACTCACACACACTCACACACACTCACACACACACTCACACTCACACACACACACACACACACACACACACACTCACACACACTCACACTCACACACACACACACACTCACACACACTCACACACACTCACACTCACACTCACACACACTCACACACACTCACACACACTCACACACTCACACACACTCACACACACACACACTCACACACACTCACACACACTCACACACACTCACGCTCACACACTCACACACACTCACGCACACTCACACACACTCACACACTCACACACGCTCACACACACACACACTCACACACACTCACTCACACTCACACACTCACACACACACTCACACTCACACACACTCACACACACTCACACACACTCACACACACTCACACAGACTCACACACACTCACACACACTCACACTCACACACACTCACACACACTCACACACACTCACACACACTCACACACGCTCACACACGCTCACACACGCTCACACACACTCACACACACATGCTCTATTGAATCACATCTACTTTAGCCAATATCTGCATCGTGGCTGTTGTGACGTGTGTCAGAAGAGGAACTGCATTAGAGCTGTCAAATCCACAAGCAGCTCCTGGCATTAAAGCGGACGTTGCCAGTGGCTGAGTCGCTTAACAAAAATACCATTATTTTCAATTTGAACATCATTATTTCCATATACTTTCTCGTTCTGAACTTCTAACGTGCATGGGATGGGTGTGGCTTTGTGACAATGACCAAGAGCAGCTGCTCACTGATTTGACAGCTCCAACACAGTTACATCTCAGACACTGCCAAAGCATCAGCGATGCGGGTGTCGGCTATCGCCGGTTAGCGCTTGATCTGATTGAATCTAGGCCGTAGTCTACATGTGGGAAATCCCGGTGAGAGAGCTATGCTGCTATCCATCCATCCTGGGACACATAAAAGCTGCCCAATAAGTCTTATCTTAAAGAGTTAAAAGGATAGCTATTTTGGCATTGAAGAGAAACTATCATAATAATCTGTGAAGTACCTGTATGTTGGAATTGAACTATACAAAAAAGAAAAGAAAAAGATAAACTGTCCCTTTAATACAAACCTAACACAAACAACAGTCAAAAAGCCTGTGTCCCTTTGACGTCACCGGCCTGTCTGTCCTGTATGGGCTGTCTGTCCTGTATGGGCTGTATGGGCTGTCTGTCCTGTATGGGCTGTATGGGCTGTCTGTCCTGTATGGGCTGTATGGGCTGTCTGTCCTGTATGGGCTGTATGGGCTGTCTGTCCTGTATGGGCTGTATGGGGCTGTCTGTCCTGTATGGGCTGTATGGGCTGTCTGTCCTGTATGGGCTGTAAGGGCTGTCTGTCCTGTATGGGGCTGCTGTCTGTCTGTATGGGCTGTATGGGCTGTCTGTCCTGTATGGGCTGTATGGGCTGTCTGTCCTGTATGGGCTGTATGGGCTGTCTGTCCTGTATGGGCTGTATGGGGTCTGTCCTGTATGGGCTGTATGGGCTGTCTGTCCTGGGCTATATGGGGGCTGTATGGGCTGTCTGTCCTGTATGGGCTGTATGGGGGTCCTGTGGGTCTGTCCTGTCCTGTATGGGCTGTATGGGCTGTCTGTCCTGTATGGGCTGTATGGGTCCTGTATCTGTCTGTCCTGTATGGGCTGTATGGGCTGTCTGTCCTGTATGGGCTGTATGGGCTGTCTGTCCTGTCCTGTATGGGCTGTATGGGCTGTCTGTCCTGTATGGGCTGGTCCTGTATGGGGGTCCTGTATGGGCTGTATGGGCTGTCTGTCCTGTATGGGCTGTATGGGCTGTCTGTCCTGTATGGGCTGTATGGGCTGTCTGTCCTGTATGGGCTGTCTGCCTGTATGGGCTGTCTGTCCTGTATGGGCTGTCTGTCCTGGCTGTATGGGCTGTATGGGCTGTCTGTCCTGTATGGGCTGTATGGGCTGTCTGCTGTATGGGCTGTCTGTCCCTGTATGGGCTGTATGGGGTCTGTCCTGTATGGGCTGGGTCCTGTATGGGCTGTCTGTCCTGTATGGGGTCTGTATGGGCTGTATGGGCTGTCTGTCCTGTATGGACTGTATGGGCTGTATGGGCTGTATGGGCTGTAGTGGCATCATGAGGGTCCTGGAGGAAAGCTGAGTAGGACGTGCAGACAGTCTCGGGTTCCCTTTCTGGACTTTCACTGGGTGGTCCCATAGGGGCCTGTTGGATTATTCTGGGATCATCTTTTGATTACAATTCAATATGGCCCTCCTGAGAAAAAGCAGTGGAATGTCCTCTTTGTAGCAGAAGAATGAGCTGGAGTCTACGTACTGTTAAAACACAAAAACTGAAGACAAAGTCCTTGTCCTGCTGCTTTCTTTCATTCTTACAAAAGTTTTGGCAATATACTGTATATATGTCAACACTCGGGACAGTCTGGAATGATTTTCCAAGGTTGGTTTGTTTCCTAAGTGTTAATTGTGTTTGATGTACACAATGTCTATATTAGGACAACCTCAGTCTCAGACGTGTATGAAGGATGCCGTTTAGTAAAGGTGATTGACAGATGAAAGAAGACACGGGAGCATTGGCAGAAGATTAGTTGAAGAGGTCTTAGAGTTGCTATAACACCTGAGCATAAGGCCGTGGATACTTTGATATTTTCTGTCTGAGAATTTCGGATGGAGCCAATACCTTCTCAATAGGAGTCACCAGTGGCCAGATGAATGACAATGGAGATGATTTTCTGACAAAAAAACAACACAACCTCCGAAGAAAATAGATGAGCTAATTGAATTATACAGCTACAGAGAGTATCCTTATAGCTTTAAACACAGAAAGGATCCCCTCTCTCTCCTCTCTCCTCTATCTCCTCTCTCCTCTCTCTCCTCTCTCCCCTTTCTCCTCTCTCTCCTCTCTCCCCTTTCTCCTCTCTCTCCTCTCTCCTCTCTCCTCTCTCCTCTCTCCTCTCTCCTCTATCCTCTCTCTCCTCTCTATCCTCTATCCTCTCTCTCCTCTATCTCTCTCTCCTCTCTCTCTCTCCTCTCTCTCTCTCTCTCCTCTCTCTCTCTCTCTCCTATATCCTCTCTCTCCTCTCTATCCTCTATCCTCTCTCTCCTCTCTATCCTCTATCATCTCTATCATCTCTCTATTCTCTATCCTCTCTCTCCTCTCCTCTCTATCCTATATCCTCTCTCTCCTCTCTCTCCTCTATCCTCTCTCTCCTCTCTATCCTCTATCATCTCTCTCCTCTCTATTCTCTATCCTCTCTCTCCTCTCTCCTCTCTCCTCTCTCCTCTCCCTCCTCTTTCCTCTCTCCTCTCTTTCCTCTCTCCTCTCTCCTCTCTCCCAGAACATTCCATCCTTTCTCTTTTCCCTTTTCTCTCCTCTCCCCCATTTCTCTCTCTCCAATCTACTCTCTCTCCCTATCTCCTATCTTTCTCTGACCTCCCATCAGTCCCCTCTTTTTCCTCCTTCACTGTTTCTCCTCTGTGCCCTCCTCCCCTCCTCTCCTCATTGTCCCTCTCTCACCTCCTTCCCTCTCTTTCCTCCTTCCCCGTCTCCTCTGTAAAGAAAAAGGGGGACAGCGGAGAACTTATCCCCATTCCCATGTGACTTCATCTGTGTTAGACATTGGCCATGGGGTTAACAGGCCTGTGCTTTGATCAGCTCTGCCAGGAAGAGGTCTTAGTTTATCTTGTTTATCTGATGATGGCCTTCTTAATGGGAAGGAATTCATTTTGTCCCGTGTCGTGGCCTTGGTGTGGGCATGAGAGATGGGACACAGAGAGAGAGGGGAACAGAGAGGGGAGGAGGCCCCGGTAATGGTGACGGAGGTGAAGGGAGGACGATTACAGATGTGGGCCTCGAGGACATCAGAGAACGTCTGTAGTCTCCTCCAGCCTCCCCTTCCCACGTATCTGACCCTCTACAGATGATGGGACACAGAGAGAGAGGGGAACAGAGAGGGGAGGAGGCCCCGGTAATGGTGACGGAGGTGAAGGGAGGACGATTACAGATGTGGGCCTCGGGGACATCAGAGAACCTCTGTAGTCTCCTCCAGCCTCCCCTTCCCACGTATCTGACCCTCTACAGATGATGTGGGCCTCGAGGACATCAGAGAACCTCTGTAGTCTCCTCCTGCCTCCCCTTCCCACGTATCTGACCCTCTACAGACGGCCTCTCTGACTCCGTATCATCAAACAAGCAGATATTCTTCTACTTAACATAAAGTTACACTGTTCTTTCCTACACACTTCCAAGCCTCCATCTCCTCTATATGGTATGTTACGTTATGGCGTGCTGTCATGTTATGTTACCTTACGGTATGTTGTCATGTCATGGTATGTTACATTATGTTATGGCGTGTTGTAAGGTCATGTTATGTTACCTTACGGTATGTTGTCATGTCATGGTATGTTACATTATGTTATGGCGTGTTGTACGGTCATGTTATGTTACCTTACGGTATGTTGTCATGTCATGGTATGTTACATTATGTTATGGCGTGTTGTAAGGTCATGTTATGTTACATTACGGTATGTTGTCATGTCATGGTATGTTACATTATGTTATGGCGTGTTGTAAGGTCATGTTATGTTACCTTACGGTATGTTGTCATGTCATGGTATGTTACATTATGTTATGGCGTGTTGTAAGGTCATGTTATGTTACCTTACGGTATGTTGTCATGTCATGGTATGTTACATTATGTTATGGCGTGTTGTAAGGTCATGTTATGTTACCTTACGGTATGTTGTCATGTCATGGTATGTTACATTATGTTATGGCGTGTTGTAAGGTTATGTTATGGTATGTTGTCAGTTTGTTACATAATGTTATGGTATGTTGTCATGGTTTGTTACATTACGTTTCAGCATGTTGTCATGTCATGTTATGTTACGTTACGTTATGGCATGCTGTATGTTATATAATGTTAGGGCATTTTGTCATGTCATATTATGTTAAGTTATGGCATGTTGTCATGTTATGTTACATTACATTACATCAGGCTGCATTACGGCATGTTATCATGATATGTTATGTTACGTTATGGAATGTTGTCATGTTGTGTTGCATTACGGCATGCTGTCATGTCATGTTATTTTACATTACGTTACGACATGCTGTCATGTCATGTTATGTTACATTACAGAATGGTATCATGTTGTGTTACAATACAGCATGTTATCATGTCAAGTTATGTTGTGTTATGTTCCAGGCCTGTTATGATACGCTAAGTTACGGGCATGTTGTCATGTTATGTTATGTTACGTCACGGCATGTTAACAAGTCATGGTATGTTACGTTACATTATGGTATGTTGTCATGTTATGTTATGTTACGTTACATTATGGCATGTTGTCATGTTATGTTATGTTACGTCACGGCATGTTAACAAGTCATGGTATGTTACGTTACATTATGGTATGTTGTCATGTTATGTTATGTTACGCTACATTACGTTACCTTACAGCATGTTATCATGTCAAGTTATGTTGTGTTATGTTCCAGGCATGTTATGATACGCTAAGTTACGGGCATGTTGTCATGTTATGTTATGTTACGTCACGGCATGTTAACAAGTCATGGTATGTTACGTTACATTATGGTATGTTGTCATGTTATGTTATGTTACGTTACATTATGGCATGTTGTCATGTTATGTTATGTTACGTTACATTATGGCATGTTGTCATGTTATGTTATGTTACGTCACGGCATGTTAACAAGTCATGGTATGTTACGTTACATTATGGTATGTTGTCATGTTATGTTACATTACGTTACATTATGGCATGTTGTCATGTTATGTTACATTACGTTACGTTATGGCATGGTGTTATGTTACTGCATGTTGTTGTGTTACGTTAAGGCATGTTGTCATGTCATGTAATGTTACGGCATGTTGTCATGTTATGTAATGTTACGGCATGTTGTCATGTCATGTAATGTTACGGCATGTTGTCATGTTATGTAATGTTACGGAATGTTGTCATGTTATGTTACATTACGGAATGTTGTCGTGTTATGTTACATTACGGAATGTTGTCGTGTTATGTAATGTTACGGCATGTTGTCATGTTATGTAATGTTACGGCATGTTGTCATGTTATGTAATGTTACGGCATGTTGTCATGTTGTGTTACGTTAAGGCATGTTGTCATGTCATGTAATGTTACGGCATGTTGTCATGTTATGTAATGTTACGGCATGTTGTCATGTCATGTGTTACGTTACGGCATGTTGTCATGTCATGTTATGTTACACGGAATGTTGTCGTGTTATGTTACATTACGGAATGTCATGTTGTGTGTTAAGGCATGTTGTCATGTCATGTAATGTTACGGCATGTTGTCATGTTATGTAATGTTACGGCATGTTGTCATGTTATGTAACGTTACGGCATGTTGTCATGTTATGTAATGTTACGGCATGTTGTCATGTCATGTAATGTTACGGCATGTTGTCATGTTATGTAATGTTACGGCATGTTGTCATGTTGTGTTACGTTAAGGCATGTTGTCATGTCATGTAATGTTACGGAATGTTGTCGTGTTATGTTACATTACGGCATGTTGTCATGTTATGTTACATTACGTTACAGCATGTTGTCATGTCATGTTCTGTTACATCATGACATGTTGCCATGTTATGCTGCGTTACGGCATGTTGTCATGTCATGTTATGTTATGACATGTTGCCATGTTATGCTGCGTTAAGGCATGTTGTCATGTCATGTTCTGTTATGGCATGTTGTCATGTCACGTTATGTTACATTACGGCATGTTGTCATGTCATGTTGTGTTACGTTACGGCATGTTGCCATGTTGTGTTACGTTACGGCATGTTGTCATGTCATGTTATGCTGCGTTACGCCATGTTGTCATGTCATGTTAGATTAGCATTCATTTTTGGAGCTAGGCTGTAGAACAATATATGATGCTATTTTTTATTTTGATATACATGACCGTAAATGGCACTGAATCAGCCAGACGAGAGCCTTTGATAGGAGAAACTGAGACTTCCCCTGGTTCATTGACTTGCTGATGGAGATGTGACTGTGGAAGCACTGAGAGAGGACAGAGAGACAGAGCCAGAGCCCCCACCACCAAAGCTCTCCTCTCAATCAACATCAGTAGTCCCCTGAAGTGAAAGCTTTCCTCTCTTGTTCTACTATTTAGGGAGCCTGAGCCTTCACAGTTCTTGTTTATTTATGCAACATTGTCTGTTGTTACAAGTCTTGACCTTTGCACCTAGTGGTCTATCTATCTCTCTCTCTCTCTCTCTCTCTCTCTCTCTCTCTGTCTCTGACACACACTCTCATACTCTCTCTCTCTCTTTCGCCATCTTTCTATTTGAGCCTTATCATTATCCAAATCCTTTCGCTGACCCTTGTTGATCTCATGGCTTGTTTGATGTGGTCCTGGCAAGACAGAGATTAAATGAAGTCGAAAGTTTATTGTTAAAAGGAGAGATTTACATGATTAGGCTTCTAGAAATAAACTTTCCATCCCCTCCATCCCCTTACCTAAGGCTACACAGAGGGCTGTGTGTGTGTGTTTGTGTACGCATGCATACTTTCACTTATTTCTTCAATGAGTATGTGTGTGTGTGTGTGTGTGTGTGTGTGTGTGTGTGTGTGTGTGTGTGTGTGTGTGTGTGTGTGTGTGTGTGTGTGTGTGTGTGTGTGTGTGATGGAGGGCAGAGGGAGATGCCAAACAACATGTTAATAATTTAGGCTGTTAGGTTGTGGTTTCATTTATGAGATTCCTCCAGTTAAAAGCCAGTAGAGTGTAGGTAAACAAGCTCACACATGTGGTTGCAATATTGCAGTTCTCAGGCCCACTAAGAGCCC
Organism: Oncorhynchus tshawytscha; assembly: GCF_018296145.1. Classification (NCBI taxonomy): domain Eukaryota; kingdom Metazoa; phylum Chordata; class Actinopteri; order Salmoniformes; family Salmonidae; genus Oncorhynchus; species Oncorhynchus tshawytscha. The sequence continues at coordinate 46,215 of NW_024609282.1, forward strand.
TCCAAGGCCCCATACACACTCAGCTTGTACAACTGATGTACAACGCATAATGTTGTGGTACAATGGAGAGTTTGCACAGCGCATGTGTAATTATTTATTTGCAGAAAAGCGCTCCGTTATTTTACAGGTTGTGCCAAATGTGTTTTACATTAGGTGTAGAACATGAGAGTGTGAGGGACTAGGGGTGTTCCGTGGTCTGTTAGACCCCTGAGTAGCTCCTCCTCCACTCTGTTATGGTGATTCCCACATCATGTTGGCTTTTCATGGTTGTGACGGCTCCTTTTAATGTTGTCAGTTTCAATGACAGCTCTTTGGTCAATTCGCCAACATTATGTTTTCTCTCTCTAGATTTTGCCACATTGTTCATGGGGAATTCCACTGTAAGGTCGGCATCCGTTTCAGAGGGATGGAAGGTGGAAAAAGCAGAAGAATCTGTGCGTTCTGGAAATACATCATATATCTGGAATAATAGTTCATAGAAATGGGATGTATGGGAAGACAGGTCAGTCCTAGAGATACAGAGCATTTGGAAAGTTTTCAGACCCCTTGACTTGTTCCACATTTTGTTACGTTACAGCCTTATTCTAAAATGGATTAAATAAAACATTTTCCTCTTCAATCTACATACAATAACCCATAAAGACAAAGCAAAAACAGGTTTCTAGAATTTTTGCAAATGTATAAAAAATAAATAACTGAAATATCACATTTACATAAGTATTCAAATCCTTTACTCTGTACTTTGTTGAAGCGCCTTTGGCAGCGATTACAGCCTTTAATCATCTTGGGTATGACATTACAAGCTTGGCACACCTGTATTTGGGGAGTTTCTACCATTCTTCTCTGCAGATCCTCTCAAGCTCTGTCAGGTTGGATGGGGAGCGTCACTGCACAGCTATTTTCAGGTCTCTCCAGAGATGTTCAATCGGGTTCAAAGTCTGGCTTTGGCTGGGCCACTCAACGACATTCAGAGACTTGTCCTGAAGTCACTCCTGCGTTGTCTTGGCTGTGTGCTTAGGGTTGTTGTCCTGTTGGAAGGTGAACCTTCGCCCCAATCTGAGGTCTGAGCACTTTGGAGTAGGTTTTCATCAAGAATCTCTCTGTACTTTGCTCTGTTCATCTTTCCCTCAGTCCTGACTAGTCTCCCTGTCCCTGCCACTGAAAACATCCCCACAGCATGATGCTTCCACCACCATGCTTCACTGTAGGGATGGTGCCAGGTTTCCTCCAGACGTGACGCTTGGCATTCAGGCCAATCTTGATTTCATCAGACCAGAATATCTTATTTCTCACGGTCTGAGAGTCCTTTACGTGCTTTCCTGAGGAGTGGCTTCTGTCTGGCCACTTTCCCATAAAGGCCTAATTTGTGGAGTGCTGCAGAGATGGTTGTCCTTTTGGAATGTTCTCCCATCTCCACAAAGCAATTCTGTATCTCTGTCAGAGTGACCATCGGGTTCTTGGTCACCTCCCTGACCAAGGCCCTTCTCCCCCGATTGCCCAGTTTGGCTGGGTGGCCAGCTCCAGGATGAGTCTTGGTGGTTCCAAATTTCTTTCATTTAAGAATGATGGAGCCCACTGTATTCTTGGGGACCTTCAATGCTATAGAAATGGTTTGGTACCCTTCCCTAGATCTGTGCCTCCACACAATCCTGTCTCGGAGCCCTACGGACAATTCCTTCGAACCTCATGGCTTGATTTTTGACCTGACATGCACTTCCAACTGTGGGCCCTAATATAGACAGGTGTGTGCCTTTCCAAATCACGTCCAATCCATTGAATTCACCACAGGTGGACTCCAATCACATTGTAGAAACACCTCAAGGTTGATCAATGGAAACAGGATGCACCTGAGCTCAATTTCTCATAGCAAAGGGAATAGGGAATACTGAATACTTAAGTAAATAAGGTATTTCTGTTTTTTATGCTTTATAAATGAACTTTATCATTATGGGGTATTGAGTGTAGATTGTGAAGAAATGTTTTCATTTAATCCGTTTTAGAATAAGGCTGTAACGTAACAAAATGTTGAAAAGGTCAAGAGGTCTGAATACTCTCCGAATGCCTTGTATGTCCTCGCATTGTATTGTCAAGTACCTTGTAATTATTTTATTCCTTCTTTTAAATAAGGTTTTTGCAATTCATTGTCATTATTCACAGAAAATCCTGCGATAAACTCAAGTACCATTTTTATTGTTTTCTAGCCCGATTTATAATAATAAGTTATTTAGCAGATCCTGGGAATTGAACCCTCTCTCCTTGCATTGCAAACACCAGCCTCTACCAACTGAGCTACGGAGGAGCAGTGCTGACAGTTGTCTCTTATTTCCATCCGTCTGTCTGTCTCCTGAGAGTATGGTGGTGAACATGGGCCGGTCCGCCCTCCAAAACAACACCTCATCTCCTCTCCTCCGTGACAGAGGAAGCGCCTTGTTTTTCAAGCAGTGGTTTTCTTCAGCCACACCGTTTTATGTGGTCACCCCCTTGATCACACAACATGCTCTCCTTACAGAAACTACACTAACCTTCCCTCTCATTGGCTCTTATAGACGCTTTCTTGTCCTCTCATTGGCTCTTATAGGCGTGTTCCTGTCCTGTCATTGGCTCTTAAAGGTGCTTTCCTTTCCTGTCATTGGCCCATATAGGCGCTTTCCTATAACCCATGAGCCAGTCAATAGAGGGGGATTAGCCTAAATGACTCCAAGTCAGTATGTCTGATTTGGTCAAACCCACAGTCCATCCACTTAGACTTCCCAGGGAGACAGTGGTTGCGTCCCAGACAACACCCTATTCCCTATGGAGTGGGATGCCGTTTGAGACGCACACAGTGAATACCTCTAATTCAAAATGGGGGATGTGTAGCAGGCTTTCTTTGTAGTCTTAATATCTAACTTCCTCCTCTCTGTCCACATCACTGGGCCTATGGGCACACAGAGTAGCATTAAGCCAAATGCCTTGGAATGAAGCCTGGCATTAAGACTGGTGATTGTTGCGCTTCGTCTGAGGTGGTAAAGTTTTAATTACAAGCTGAAGAGTAGCGTCTCCTCTGTCGCTGTGACTGCATCCCAAATAGCACCTTATTCCCCATATAGTGCATCCCTTTTGATCAGAGCCCCATGGGCCCTGGTAGTGCACTACATAGGGAATTGGCTGCCATTTGGGACACAGATCTGCGTTCAGAACAGGCTGAAGACTTGATGACAGTGGTGCATGCCTGTAAAAACAGTGTTATAGTGGTGGAGGATACCCCAGTCTGTAGAGACAGTGTTATGGTGGTGGAGGATACCCCAGTCTGTAGAGACAGTGTTTTAGTGGTGGAGGATACCCCAGTCTGTAGAGACAGTGTTATGGTGGTGGAGGATACCCCAGTCTGTAGAGACAGTGTTATAGTGGTGGAGGATACCCCAGTCTGTAGAGACAGTGTCATAGTGGTGGAGGATACCCCAGTCTGTAGAGACAGTGTTATAGTGGTGGAGGATACCCCAGTCTGTAGAGATAGTGTTATAGTGGTGGAGGATACCCCAGTCTGTAGAGACAGTGTTATAGTGGTGGAGGATACCCCAGTCTGTAGAGACAGTGTTATAGTGGTGGAGGATACCCCAGTCTGTAGAGACAGTGTTATAGTGGTGGAGGATACCCCAGTCTGTAGAGACAGTGTTATAGTGGTGGAGGATACCCCAGTCTGTAGAGACAGTGTTATAGTGGTGGAGGATACCCCAGTCTGTAGAGACAGTGTTATAGTGGTGGAGGATACCCCAGTCTGTAGAGACAGTGTTATAGTGGTGGAGGATACCCCAGTCTGTAGAGACAGTGTCATAGTGGTGGAGGATACCCCAGTCTGTAGAGACAGTGTTATAGTGGTGGAGGATACCCCAGTCTGTAGAGACAGTGTTATAGTGGTGGAGGATACCCCAGTCTGTAGAGACAGTGTTATAGTGGTGGAGGATACCCCAGTCTGTAGAGACAGTATTATAGTGGTGGAGGATACCCCAGTCTGTAGAGACAGTGTATAGTGGTGGAGGATACCCCAGTCTGTAGAGACAGTGTTATAGTGGTGGAGGATACCCCAGTCTGTAGAGACAGTGTTATAGTGGTGGAGGATACCCCAGTCTGTAGAGACAGTGTTATAGTGGTGGAGGATACCCCAGTCTATAGGGACAGTGTTATAGTGGTGGAGGATACCCCAGTCTGTAGAGACAGTGTTATAGTGGTGGAGGATACCCCAGTCTGTAGAGACAGTGTTATAGTGGTGGAGGATACCCCAGTCTGTAGAGACAGTGTTATAGTGGTGGAGGATACCCCAGTCTGTAGAGACTGTTATAGTGGTGGAGGATACCCCAGTCTGTAGAGACAGTGTTATAGTGGTGGAGGATACCCCAGTCTGTAGAGACAGTGTTATAGTGGTGGAGGATACCCCAGTCTGTAGAGACAGTATTATAGTGGTGGAGGATAGCCCAGTCTGTAGAGACAGTGTCATAGTGGTGGAGGATACCCCAGTCTGTAGAGACAGTGTTATAGTGGTGGAGGATACCCCAGTCTGTAGAGACAGTGTTATAGTGGTGGAGGATACCCCAGTCTGTAGAGACAGTGTTATAGTGGTGGAGGATACCCCAGTCTGTAGAGACAGTGTTATAGTGGTGGAGGATACCCCAGTCTGTAGAGACAGTGTCATAGTGGTGGAGGATACCCCAGTCTGTAGAGACAGTGTTATAGTGGTGGAGGATACCCCAGTCTGTAGAGACACATAGTGGTGGAGGATACCCCAGTCTGTAGAGACAGTGTTATAGTGGTGGAGGATACCCCAGTCTGTAGAGACAGTGTTATAGTGGTGGAGGATACCCCAGTCTGTAGAGACAGTGTCATAGTGGTGGAGATACCCCAGTCTGTAGAGACAGTGAGTGGTGGAGGATACCCCAGTCTGTAGAGACAGTGTTATAGTGGTGGAGGATACCCCAGTCTGTAGAGACAGTATTATAGTGGTGGAGGATAGCCCAGTCTGTAGAGACAGTGTCATAGTGGTGGAGGATACCCCAGTCTGTAGAGACAGTGTTATAGTGGTGGAGGATACCCCAGTCTGTAGAGACAGTGTTATAGTGGTGGAGGATACCCCAGTCTGTAGAGACAGTGTTATAGTGGTGGAGGATACCCCAGTCTATAGGGACAGTGTTATAGTGGTGGAGGATACCCCAGTCTGTAGAGACAGTGTTATAGTGGTGGAGGATACCCCAGTCTATAGGGACAGTGTTATAGTGGTGGAGGATACCCCAGTCTGTAGAGACAGTGTTATAGTGGTGGAGGATACCCCAGTCTGTAGAGACAGTGTTATAGTGGTGGAGGATACCCCAGTCTGTAGAGACAGTGTTATAGTGGTGGAGGATACCCCAGTCTGTAGAGACAGTGTTATAGTGGTGGAGGATACCCCAGTCTGTAGAGACAGTGTTATAGTGGTGGAGGATAGCCCAGTCTGTAGAGACAGTGTCATAGTGGTGGAGGATACCCCAGTCTGTAGAGACAGTGTTATAGTGGTGGAGGATACCCCAGTCTGTAGAGACAGTGTTATAGTGGTGGAGGATACCCCAGTCTGTAGAGACAGTGTTATAGTGGTGGAGGATACCCCAGTCTGTAGAGACAGTATTATAGTGGTGGAGGATAGCCCAGTGTAGAGACAGTGTCATAGTGGTGGAGGATACCCAGTCAGTCTGTAGAGACAGTGTTATAGTGGTGGACGATACCCCAGTCTGTAGAGACAGTGTTATAGTGGTGGAGGATACCCCAGTCTGTAGAGACAGTGTTATAGTGGTGGAGGATACCCCAGTCTGTAGAGACAGTGTTATAGTGGTGGAGGATACCCCAGTCTTTAGAGACAGTGTCATAGTGGTGGAGGATACCCCAGTCTGTAGAGACAGTGTTATAGTGGTGGAGGGTTCTTTGTGGGTACAAAGCCTTAGAGGATACGTGTTGTCACATTGCATGAGACTACAGGGTTCCCACAAGGTGTAGAGATGAAAGGCACACACGAACGTACACACACACGCACCCACACACACACCCTTTCTCTCTCTCTGTCACACACACACGCAAGTACACACACACACACACACACACAAAGGCATGCAAGTACACACACACATACACACGCTCCCACGCTCACACACAGACATACACACACACTGCGTCGACTGGCGTTGCTGTTGGTGGAGCACAGACCTAGAATAGCCAGACTGGCTGTAAACACATCAGCTCTCATTTAGCTTCAAGGATGTCACCTAGATCAAAGTTAGTGTTGTATTCATTCCTGAACCATGACTTGGTTCCACAGCAGAGAGTGAGTGAAACGGTCTGTGTAGCAGTTGCTACTCCCCTGTTGAGATCCCATTGAATGAGGAAACTGTGGTGAACAGTGAAGTCAGGTCTTTCACCATCTCCTATAATGAGCTTTGATGACCACCAACAAAGCAGTCAGAATAATGGCAGTGTACACATAGTAGAATGTGCGTCTGATCATTGTGTTTATTGTTGTCATTAACCTGAGGATGACCCTTCACCTTTGTGTGTTCAGTAATGATGATGAATGTGTTACTAATGACAGTTAAAGAGCCTGTTACAGGATGTGCTACTGCTAGTATTTCCTCTCTCTCTCTCTCTCTCTCTCTCTCTCTCTCTTCTCCTATTCATTCCTCCTTCGTTATTTCTCCAGACTCTATTCTCTGAGGTCCTGTTGTGAATATCTCCCCTCTGGGATTTCTTCCAGTTTATTGGTTTTGTTTTGTTTTTCGGCCACTCCGCATTTCCACCCGGCAACCCTTTGATGTTGTTGCCTGGGTGCTGGTGGACAAAAGAGCTTCCATCAGCTGGCCTTAAGGATGGAGAGGGGTGGGGGAGAGTAGGGGAGAGGAGAGGAAAGAAAGCAGGAGGATGGATAAAGAATCAAAGCAATTGGAATGAGGTTTGGGGGCGGAGTACTCCATGTGAAACCGTGAGCCCATGTACCCTCCTTCTCTTAAATACTGGGCCTGGACTTCACGGTTGTCATTGTTTTCCCCCTTGTGTAACATGTCATTGTCATTGGCATGGGGATCTGTGTGTCTTTGTTCAAAATAGAACTATGTGTTATTATTATTGTGTCTTAGAGTAGTCTATTCTCTCTACACATCAAGTTGAAAGAGAGAGAGTGAGAAAGAGAGAGAGAGAGAAAGAGAGAAAAAGAGAGAGAAAGACAGAGAGAGAGAAAGAGAGAAAAAGAGAGAGAAAGAGAGAGAGAAAGAGAGAAAGAGAGAGAGAGAAAAAGAGAGAAAGAGAGAGAGAGAGAGAGAGAAAGAGAGAAAGAAAGAGAGAGACAAAGAGAGAAAAAGAGAGAAAAGAGAGAGAAAGAGAGAGAGAGAGAGAGAGAGAAAGAGAGAGAGAGAGAGAGAGAGAGAGAAAGAAAGAGAGAGAGAGAGAGAGAAAAAAAGAAAGAGAGAGAGAGAGAGAGAGAGAGAGAGAGAGAGAGAGAGAGAGAGAGAGAGAGAGAGAGAGAGAGAGAGAGAGAGAGAGAGAGAGAGAGAGAGAGAGAGAGAGAGTGAGAGAGAGAGAGTGAGAGAGAGAGAGAGAGAGAGAGAGAGAGAGAGAGAGTGCACCAGCTGGTGAGTCAGGGTTTTCCTGGTCTTCTTGGTTCACACTGTGTTGAACCCTCTTTTATGTGCCCCAGTGGGCAGTGTTGACAGACGACCACTCCCTCCACGGCACCCTGCTCGGTGCTACTGCGGTTAGCCTATGACCTGTCCCTCAACACACGGGGTGCGGCGCGTAACTCTGTGTTCTCCATTCCCCCTTTTGCACAGTGAGAGCCACTGATGTCACCGCAGCCACCACAACCCCTCACGGTGGGCGAGTGATGGTCTGTGCTGAGTGCACTCCCTGGGCCCATCAAATCCCTGCGGGACCACTGTGGTCCAATAGAGGTGGATGGATGAAGCAGTCCTTTGGTGTCGCCGACGCGGCCGCCCCCTTTTCACCAAGCCCCTCATTAAAGGTGACAGCATTCCCTCAGTCCAGGCTCTATTGTTCTGCTCCTCTAGCCATAATTAAAAGCATCACCAAGGTGCAGGTAGTAATGTGTCATAGGACCACAAAGATAAAAATGACAGTTCACGGTACCCATATTAGGACATCCTCATTCACTGTAACAGTTCAAGAGTTACAGCACGACATCCAGGATAAAAAAATATAAATGTTTTATAATGGTTCATACTATGTCATTTGTTTCTTTTAAAATATATTATCTGCTTTGACTCCAGGAAGATTAGATGTAAATGTATTTTAAGGCTACTAAGTGTATTCAGTAATGTCATTTGTTTCCTCTTAAATATATTATCTGCTTTGACTCCAGGAAGATTAGATGTAAATGTCTTTTAAGGCTACTAAGTGTATTCAGTAGTGTCATTTGTTTCCTTTTAAATATATTATCTGCTTTGACTCCAGGAAGATTAGATGTAAATGTCTTTTAAGGCTACTAAGTGTATTCAGTAATGTAATTTGTTGGATCTTCTGTTGGATTGATTCCGTTAATGTTCTCTTAAAACTTCACTAGGGTTGGGGGCAGCATTCGGAATTTTGGATGAAAAGCGTGCCCAAATTAAACTACCTGTTACTCAGGCCCAGAAGCTAGGATATGCATATAATTAGTATATTTAGATAGAGAACACTCTAAAGTTTCCAAAACGGTTAAAATAATGTCTGTGATTATAACAGAACTGATATGGCAGGCGAAAACCAGAGGAAAATCCAACCAGGAAGGACTATTATTTTGAAAGGCTGTTTTTCCATTGAAAGCCTATCCACCATACAAAGACTTAGGACCCAGTTCACAAGCTCTGTGGCTTCCTTTACATGTAGCCAGTCTTTAGGCATTGTTTCAGGCTTTTACTCAGAAAAATTAGGGAGTTACACCGCTTTCAATGAGAGGACAGTGCAAATTACCAAACATCAGCCTGATCGGGAACACGCCTTTCTTGTTTCTCCTTTCCTGTTGACGAAGCTTTTGTCCGGTTGAAATATTGAAATATTGATTATTTATGACAAAAACAACCGGAGGATTGATTTTAAACATTGTTTGGCATGTTTCTCCTAACTTTTATTGTACATTTTAAAAACTTTTCGTCTGGACGGATTACTGGACAAATCGCGCAAACAAAAAGGAGGTTTTTGGTCATAAAGAGGGACATTATCGAGCAAAACAAACATTTATTGTCTAACATGGAGACCTGGGAGTACCACCAGATGAAGATCATCAAAGGTAAGTGATTCATTTTAATGCTATTTCTGACTTTTGTGACACCTCTTCTTGTTTGAAAAATGGCAGTATTGGTTTCTGTGGCTAGGAACTGACCTAACATAATTGCAAAGTGTGCTTTCGCCGTATAGCCTTTTTGAAATCTGACACAGGGGTTGCATTAAGGAGAAGTTTATCTTTATTCGTATGTTTAACACTTGTATCTTTTATCAATGTTTATGATGAGTTTTTCTGTTATTTGATGAGGCTCTCTGCACTTTCACCGGATGTTTGTTTGAGACAATGCATTTCTGAACATAACGCGCCAATGTAAACTGAGATTTTTTTATATAAATATGAACTTTATTGAACAAAACATACATGTATTGTGTAACATGAAGTCCTATGAGTGCCATCTGATGAAAATCATTAAAGGTTAGTGATTAATTTAATCGCTATTTCTGACTTGTGAGCCCTCACCCTGGCTGGAAAATGTCTGTATGGTTTTCTGTGACTAGGCGCTGACCTAACATAATCCCATGGTGTGCTTTGGCAGTAAAGCCTTTTTTGAAATCAGACACTGTGGTTGGATTTAAAAGAAGTTTATATTTAAAATGGTGTATAATACTTGTATGTTTGAGGAATTTAAATTATGGGATTTCTGTTGTTTTGAATATGGTGCCCTGCAATTTCACTGGCTGTTGTCGAGGTGGGACGCTACCGTCCCACTTGTACCAGAGAGGTTAAAGAGGTGGATGTAGTATTGAATGGGTGGATGGTTGTGTAATTTCCAAAACAATATGTGCGTTACAGGAATACACCTGTTGCATTTCTGTTAAAACGTTTGTATTATTGTTTAGTGTTGAGAGGATTTGTCAGTTTAAGGTGGAAAATGTGGGTAATGCTGTAAAACGTAAAAAGCCCAGTTGTCTGCCAGGTTATTTTCCACAGTAATTAGCAGATCAAAGTATAACGTTATGTTACTCTCCTTGTACTCTCCCTCCCTCTCTCCTCTGTTTAGATCCAGTGCCCAGTTCTCTCCTCTGTGTACAGCTCATGCATACATCCTCACTTGTTTTTATTTGCTTGTGTGCAGTCACGAAATACACAAAGGCCAAAGAGCATGGTTTCCACATGCTTGAAGAGGCCCCGCTTTGTAAACCGCCAGCAGACTCTCGGCTGGCGACTGGTTACAATTGGGGAATGGACGTAGCACAGATGAATGCAAACTGAGTAAACATGCAAACCGATCACAGAGTGACTGCAGCGGAGCGGAGCGCCATCACAACATCTGCCTCCGCAGTCACACTGCCGGGTGATTAGGCCATATTTATAGGCAGTGGAGGAAATGGGCCCTGAGCTTATCTTATTGCTGAGAGTGAACACACAGCTGGCAAAAGGAGACAATGTGAGATCCTCTGCAAAGACAAGGCGCCAGTATTCCACTGCACGTTTCATTTAGCATTTGGTAGCCCACAGAATGTTGTCGAAGAGAGGCTCAGTCCTCTGTGAATCTCGCCCTAGAGATGTTATCAGCCCTAGAAAGTGCTGAAATTGAAGACATTTAGCTACGATTTCACTCTGGTCTCCCTCTCGCTGGACTTCAAACGCTATGGTGAAACAACAAAAGGAAGTCTGCCATTCAAACGTTACCATGTTTGTCCATCTCTATCACTACCACATTGTCTGGGCTTTCCCATCTCAAAAATCATGTCTGTACTCATATAAGATTGAAATAGTTTACTCAGCTGTAGGTGGACAGGTTCTGTTTCCCCTCTCAGTATCAGAGATGCAGCGAAGAAGAAAACTGTTTCCTGTGGCTTTATTATTGCATTATTGGTGAGCATCTGGCCTTTGTCTTGATGTTGTGAATATAGTTCTCCGACCAGGTGAGATGGAGGAAGAAGATAGAGCTACTGTCAGCCAACACAACGTTTCATAACCTCAAAAAGCGATGTACATGTCCTGTTGGCGTCTTCTGCACCTGGGTCAGCTGGATCCTACAATGAAGATATTTCATTCATAAGCTAGAGGGTGTAAAAACCTTTTTTTTTTAAATGGCTCCCTGTTCCCTATATAGTGCACTACTTTTGACCAGGGCTCACAGGAATAGTGGATCATTTTTTTTAAACAGTTGAACATTAATTAACACTAACCAACACATTGTTGCATTCACTGTACATTTAGAGTTAATCATCATCTCTGTCAGATATCATCTATCAAATCAAATTTCTTAAGCCCTTCTTACATCAGCTGATATCTCAAAGTGCTGTACAGAAAACCAGCCTAAAACCCCAAACAGCAAGCAATGCAGGTGTAGAAGCACGGTGGCTAGGAAAAACTCCCTAGAAAGTCCAGAACCTAGGAAGAAACCTAGAGAGGAATTAGGCTATGAGGGGTGGCCAGTCCTCTTCTGGCTGTGCCGGGAGATTATAACAGAACATGGCAGAGATGTTCAAAAATTCATAGATGACCAGCAGGGTCAGATAATAATGATCACAGTGGTTGTCGAGGGTGCAACAGGTCAGCACCTCAGGAGTAAATGTCAGTTGGCTTTTCATAGCCGATCATTCAGAGTATCTGTACCGCTCTGGCTGTCTCTAGAGAGTTGAAAACAGCATGTTTGGGACAGGTAGCACGTCTGGTGAACAGGTCAGTATTCCATAGCCGCAGGCAGAACAGTTGAAACTGGAGCAGCAGCACTGCCAGGTGGACAGGGGACAGCAAGGAGTCCTCATGCCAGGTAGTCCTGAGGCATGGTCCTAGGGATCAGGTCCCCCGAGAGAGAGAAAGAAAGAGAGAGAGAGAGTTAGAGAGAGCATACTTAAATTCACACAGGGCACCGGATAAGACAGGAGAAATACTCCAGATATAACAGACTGACCCTAGCCCCCCGACACATAAACTACTGCAGCATAAATACTGGAGGCTGAGACAGGAGTGGTCGGGAGACACTGTGGCCCCATCCGATGATACCCCCGGACAGGGCCAAACAGGCAGGATAAAATCCCACCCACTTTGCCAAAGCACAGCCCCCACACCACTAGAGGGATATCTTCAACCACCAACTTACAAGGCTGAGTATAGTCCACAAAGATCTCCGCCATGGCACAACTCAAGGGGGGCGCCAACCCAGACAGGAAGATCACGTCAATGACTCAACCCAGTCAAGTGACGCAACCCTCCTAGGGACGGCATGGAAGAGCACCAGTAAGCCAGTGACTCAGCCCCTGCAACAGGGTTAGAGGCAGAGAATCACAGTGGAGAGAGGGGAACCGGCCAGGCAGAGACAGCAAGGGCGGTTCGTTGCTCCAGTGCCTTTCCATTCACCTTCACACTCCTGGGCCAGACTACACTCAATTATAGGACCTACTGAAGAGACGAGTCTTCAATAAAGACTTAAAGGTTGAGACCGAGTCAGCGTCTCTCACATGGGTAGGCAGACCATTCCATAAAAATGGAGATCTATAGGAGAAAGCCCTGCCTCCAGCTGTTTGTTTAGAAATTCTAGGGACAGTAAGGAGGCCTGCGTCTTGTGACCGTATGTAACAGATGTGAAATGGCTAGCTAGTTAGCGGTGTTCGCGCTAAACATCATTTCAATCGGTGACGTCACTTGCTCTGAGACCTTGAAGTAGTAGTTCCCCTTGCTCTGCAAGGGCCACGGCTTTTGTGGAGCGATGGGTAACGATGCTTCGAGGGTGACTGTTGTTGATGTGTGCAGAGGGTCCCTGGTTTGCGCCCGGGTATGGGCAAGAGGACGGTCTAAAGTTATACTGTTACACGTAGAGTACATGTAGGTATGTACGGCAGGACCAAATCGGAAAGATAGGTAGGAGCAAGCCCTTGTAATGCTTTGTAGGTTAGCAGAAAAACCTTGAAATCAGCCCTTGCCTTGACAGGAAGCCAGCGTAGAGAGGCTAGCACTGGAGTAATATGATCATATTTTTTGGTTCTAGTCAAGATTCTAACAGCCATGTTTAGCACTAACTGGAGTTTATTTAGTGCTTTATATCCGGGTAGCCGGAAAGTAGAGCATTGCAGTAGTCTAACCTAGAAGTGACAAAAGCATGGATTAATTTTTCTACATCATTTTTTGGACAGAAAGTTTCTGATTTTTGCAATGTTACGTAGATGGAATAAAGCTGCACTTGAAACAGTCTTGATATGTTCTTCAAAAGAGAGATCAGGGTCCAGAGTAACGACGAGGTCCTTCACAGTTTTATTTGAGATGACAGTACAACCATTAAGATGAATTGTCAGATTCAACAGAAGAGCTCTTTGTTTCTTGGGACCTAGAACTGTAATTTGCTTTCTAATGATCATGATCTTTTCCTCAAAGAAGTTCATGAATGTATCACTGCTGAAGTGAAAGCCACCCTCTCTTGGGGAATGCTGCTTTTAAGTTAGCTTTGCGGCAGTATCAAAAATAAATGCTGGATTGTTATTTTCCTCAATTAAGTTTTAAAAAATAGGATGATCGAGCAGCAGTGACTTTTGATGATCCTTGGTTGGGGTCTGAGCAGATTATTTGTTGCGATTGTAAACGTAATAAAATGGTGGTCCGACAGTCCAGGATTATGAGGAAAAACATTAAGATCCATAAAATTTATTCCACGGGACAAAACTAGGTCCAGAGTATGACTGTGGCAGTGAGTAGGTCTGGAGACATGTTGGACAAAACTAGGTCCAGAGTATGACTGTGGCAGTGAGTAGGTCCGGAGACATGTTGGACAAAACTAGGTCCAGAGTATGACTGTGGCAGTGAGTAGGTCTGGAGACATGTTGGACAAAACTAGGTCCAGAGTATGACTGTGGCAGTGAGTAGGTCTGGAGACATGTTGGACAAAACTAGGTCCAGATTATGACTGTGGCAGTGAGTAGGTCTGGAGACATGTTGGACAAAACTAGGTCCAGAGTATGACTGTGGCAGTGAGTAGGTCTGGAGACATGTTGGACAAAACTAGGTCCAGAGTATGACTGTGGCAGTGAGTAGGTCTGGAGACATGTTGGACAAAACTAGGTCCAGATTATGACTGTGGCAGTGAGTAGGTCCGGAGACATGTTGGACAAAACTAGGTCCAGAGTATGACTGTGGCAGTGAGTAGGTCCGGAGACATGTTGGACAAAACTAGGTCCAGAGTATGACTGTGGCAGTGAGTAGGTCTGGAGACATGTTGGAAAAAACCCACTGAGTCGATGATGGCTCCAAAAGTCTTTTGGAGTGGGTCTGTGGACTTTTCCATGTGAATATTAAAGTCTCTAAAAATGTGAAAATGATCTGCTGTCACGGTTTTCTTTAGGTGAAGGAGAGTCAGACCAAAATGCGGCGTGGCTATTGCGATCCATGTTTAATCAAACCGAGTAAACACAAATCAAATACAAAAAAACGTAACACGAAAACCGAAACAGCCTAATACTGGTGCAAAGTAACACAGAGACAGGAACAAGGACAATCACCCACAAACACACAGTGAAACCCAGGCTAACTAAATATGGTTCCCAATCAGAGACCATGACTAACACCTGCCTCTGATTGAGAACCATATCAGGCCAGACATAGAAATAGACAAACAAGACATCCAACATAGAATGCCCACTCAGATCACACCCTGACCAACCAAAACATAGAAACATACAAAGCAAACTATGGTCAGGGTGTGACATCTGCCATGACTACAAGGTCCGATAGGAATTCTGGGAACTCTGTGAGGAACGCTGAATATGGCCCAGGAGGCCTGTAAACAGTAGCTATAAAAAGTGATTGAGTAGGCTGCATAGATTTCATGACGAGAAGCTCAAAAGACGAAAACGTTGTTTTTTTTGTTGGTAAATTGACATTTGCTATCATAAATGTTGGCAACACGTCCGCCTTTGCGGGATGCGCGGGGGATATGGTCACTAGTGTAGCCAGGAGGTGAGGCCTCATTTAACACAGTAAATTCATCAGGCTTAAGCCATGTTTCAGTCAGGCCAATCACATCAAGATTATGATCAGTGATTAGTTCATTGACCATAACTGCCTTGGAAGTGAGGGATCTAACATTAAGTAGCCCTATTTTGAGATGTGAGGTATCACAATTTCTTTCAATAATGACAGGAATGGAGGAGGTCTTTATTCCAGTGAGATTGCTAAGGCGAACACCGCCATGTTTAGTTTTGCCCAACCAAAGTCGAGACCCAGACACGGTCTCAATGGGGATAGCTGAGCTGACTACACTGACTGTGCTAATGGCAGACTCCACTAAGCTGGCAGGCTGGCTAACAGCCTGCTGCCTGGCCTGCACCCTATTTCATTGTAGAGCTAGGGGAGTTAAAGCCCTGTCTATGTTCGTAGTTAAGATGAGAGCACCCCTCCAGCTAGGATGGAGTCTGTCACTCCTCAGCAGGCCAGGCTTGGTCCTGTTTGTGGTTGAGTCCCAGAAATAGGGCCAATTATCTACAAAGTCTATCTTTTGGGAGAGGGGCAGAAAACAGTTTTCAACCAGCGATTGAGTTGTGAGACTTTGCTGTAGAGCTCATCACTCCCCCTAACTGGGAGGGAGCCAGAGACAATTACTCAATGCCGACACATCTTTGTAGCTGATTTACACGCTGAAGCTATGTTGCGCCTGGTGACCTTTGACAGTTTCATCCTAACATCGTTGGTGCAGACGTGGATAACAATATCCCTATACTCTCTACACTCGACAGTTTTAGCTTTAGCCAGCACCATCTTCAGATTAGCCTTAACGTCGGTAGCCCTGCCCCCTGGTAAACAGTGTATGATCGCTGGATGATACGTCTTAAGTCTAATACTGCAGGTAATGCAGTCGCCAATGACTAGGGTTTTCAATGTGTTAGAGCTAACGGTGGGAGGCTTCGGCGTCTCAGACCCCGTAACGGGAGGAGTAGAGACCAGAGAAGGCTCAGCCTCAGAGCCCATAACGGGAGAAGTAGAGGCCAGAGAAGGCTCAGCCTCAGACCCCATAACGGGAGGAGTAGAGACCAGAGAAGGCTCAGCCTCAGACTCCGTAACGGGAGGAGTAGAGCCCAGAGAAGGCTCAGCCTCAGACTCCGTAACGGGAGGAGTAGAGCCCAGAGAAGGCTCAGCCTCAGACTCCGTAACGGGAGGAGTAGAGCCCAGAGAAGGCTCAGCCTCAGACTCCGTAACGGGAGGAGTAGAGCCCAGAGAAGGCTCAGCCTCAGACCCCCGGGAGGAGTAGAGACCAGAGAAGGCTCAGCCTCAGAGCCCATAACGGGAGAAGTAGAGGCCAGAGAAGGCTCAGCCTCAGACCCCATAACGGGAGGAGTAGAGACCAGAGAAGGCTCAGCCTCAGACTCCGTAACGGGAGGAGTAGAGCCCAGAGAAGGCTCAGCCTCAGACTCCGTAACGGGAGGAGTAGAGCCCAGAGAAGGCTCAGCCTCAGACTCCGTAACGGGAGGAGTAGAGCCCAGAGAAGGCTCAGCCTCAGACTCCGTAACGGGAGGAGTAGAGCCCAGAGAAGGCTCAGCCTCAGACTCCGTAACGGGAGGAGTAGAGACCAGAGAAGGCTCAGCCTCAGACTCCGTAACGGGAGGAGTAGAGCCCAGAGAAGGCTCAGCCTCAGACTCCGTAATGGGAGGAGTAGAGCCCAGAGAAGGCTCGGCCTCAGACTCCGTAACGGGAGGAGTAGAGACCAGAGAAGGCTCAGCCTCAGACTCCGTAACGGGAGGAGTAGAGACCAGAGAAGGCTCGACCTCAGACTCCGTAACGGGAGGAGTAGGCTCAGCCTCAGACTCCGAGAAGGCTCAGCCTCAGACTCCGTAACGGGAGGAGTAGAGCCCAGAGAAGGCTCAGCCTCAGACTCCGTAACGGGAGGATTAGAGCCCAGAGAAGGCTCAGCCTCAGACTCCGTAACGGGAGGAGTAGAGACCAGAGAAGGCTCGACCTCAGACTCCGACTCCGACTCGCTGCTTAATGGGGAGAACCAGGTCTGAAAGTAAGGCGATCGTTCTCCTGTATATTGTGAGTACAGCGACTGCAATTAGAAGGCATCATGTTAATGTTACTACTTAGCTTCAGCTGTTGAAGGTCCTGACGAACCATGTCCAGATAAAGCGTCCGGAGTGAAAAGTTGAATGAAAAAAAGTCGAGCGACGGAAAAACTAAAAATATAAACGGTAAATAAAAAGTAAAAACCATCAAGTTGTCAGGTAGCAAAGTGAGGTTAGCAACAAAACGCACAGCAGCACCTAAACAAGTCTTTATCACTGTAGATATACAGAGTTAATCATCATCTCAATCAGATATCATCTCTATCCCTGTACATATAAAGAGTTAATCATCATCTCTATTAGATATCATCTCTATCAACTAAGAGTTAATCATCATCTCTATTAGATATCATCTCTATCAACTAAGAGTTAATCATCATCTCTATCACTGTATATATAAAGAGTTAATCATCATCTCTATCACTGTATATATAAACAGTTAATCATCATCTCTATCACTGTATATATAAAGTGTCTATCATCTCTATTAGATATCATCTCTATCAACTAAGAGTTAATCATCATCTCTATCAGATATAATCTCTATCCCTGTACATATAAAGAGTTAATCATCATCTCTATCACTGTATATATAGAGTTAATCATCATCTCTATCCCTGTATATATAAAGAGTTAATCATCATCTCTATCAGATTTCATCTCTATCCCTGTACATATAGAGTTAATCATCATCTCTATCAGATATCATCTCTATCCCTGTACATATAGAGTTAATCATCATCTCTATCAGATATAATCTCTATCCCTGTACATATAAAGAGTTAATCATCATCTCTATCACTGTATATACAGAGTTAATCATCATCTCTATCACTGTATATATAGAGTTAATCATCATCTCTATCCCTGTATATATAAAGAGTTAAGCATCATCTCTATCCCTGTATATATAAAGAGTTAAGCATCATCTCTATCACTGTACATGTAGAGTTAATCATCATGTCTATCAGATATAATCTCTATCACTGTACATATAAAGAGTTAATCATCATCTCTATCCCTGTATATATAGAGTTAATCATCATCTCTATCAGATATAATCTCTATCACTGTACATATAAAGAGTTAATCATCATCTTTATCACTGTATATAAAGAGTTAATCATCATCTCTATCACTGTATATATAAAGAGTTAATCATCATCTCTATCACTGTATATATAAAGTGTCTATCATCTCTATTAGATATCATCTCTATCAACTAAAAGTTAATCATCATCTCTATTAGATATCATCTCTATCAACTAAGAGTTAATCATCATCTCTATCAGATATAATCTCTATCAACTATGTTACATAGTTGACTACCTTTTTAAAGGTCCGTTTTTATCTCAATATCAAATTATTTGTGAAAATATATAGATAACACAGTAAAATCCGGTTCTTGACAGCACAGGGCCTTTAACACTCAAGGATGTAACCTAAATGATGGACAGTAAAAATCAACTGATCAACTATATTCACAAACTCAGTGGGAAAAAAGTATGAACATGGACCCTCTCACTACTGTGTGTCGCTCTGGATAAGAACGTCTGCTAAATGACTCAAATGTAAAAACAACTCAACAGTTCTCCAACCAACCACCATTCCTGTCATCCCGTCCAACCCAGCCATCGCAGACATATTATGCCAATGTTGGCATCAAAATGGTGCCGTCTTTGAAAGATGGATGATTCACTGTGTATGTAATGTGGGAGCAACTTGTTGATGCTCTGCTGACCACCAAGGGGCATCACCTCAAACCAAACCATCAAACCACTTTTTCCATCATCCACCACTAAAAAGGCTATCGTTACTCACGAATTCCTCTCTGAGACGTCTATGTTTACTTTGACAATTAATCGACGTATGCCCTTAACCAAATCGTTCTTCATTTGAGATATCCACAACTCAGGTCTCCCTCCTGTCTGTCTGTCTCTCTCTCTCTCTGTGTTCGTCAGAGTTCCATATGCAGGGGTTTGGCAGGTTTTGATTAAAAGACGGTAACATTTCCCCCCTAACCTCACAGAAGATAAAATAAGTAAGGGGGTGTGTCTGAACATTTGTGCTCCGTTGTATTCTCTTCATTAGTGTATACATATAATCCCATCACAGTGCAGCATGTCTCTGCTGAGTGCTGTGGCCTTTGGAAGGGCCTTCATCCACACCAGAAAATAGAAAACAGCAGTGCACTTTAGAGGTCCTAAAACAAAAACACATTTCTGTTGCCTTGCATTATCACTACTACGATTAAGATAATCGCTACTTGTTTTATTAACAGTTTGTTGGTATACTGTATGACACGATACAAACCAGTCCATGTACAGACCAGACATATAGTCGGATGGTTCTTTTACCACATGGTTACGTTGCCCATACCTCTGTTTCTATACAGCACCATGTCCCTCCACATGGTTTTGTTTTCAAACTATAAATATTCCCTTTCAACTTTATATTGAAGTCTCATGATCCGGCAGCTATTGTCTCCCCAGCACTCATCCCTCGTCCTCCCATCCATCCATCCATCCCCTCATCCATCTACCCACCCCTTCCCTTCCATCCCACCCAGCTTTACACACCACTGGTTAAGATCACTGTGCCAGAGGGTCAGAGCTTTATGAAGCCATTGGTGGGCAGGATCAGTACTGGTGGGAGGAGGGCTTGTCTTGTGCCTTGGGGACACCTGGCCTTTTCTCTTGGGTCACTCAGTCATGGCCTGGCCCTGTCTCTCTTGCCAGAATCAGGATGCAGGATATTGGTTGTATCCCATTGATTTCCTGTGCTGAGTCTCCTCAGACCATGGAGTGTAAAATTGTAATATCCACCCAAGCTTTTGGTGTAGCTGGTCATCCAATGGATGAAAGCAGTGTGTCCAGCTTATAGTCACTTCCTGTGGGTGAATTTAAAAAATATTTTATTTGATTCCTCAAGTTTTCTCTCGTTGCTTCCTCAAATCCTCAGAGGGAAGCATTGGTGATGTTCTCCTTTGATGTTCTCATCCAATGCTTTCTTCACTTCCCTCTCTCTTTCCTCAACTCCCTCTCTCTTTCCTCTCTCTTTCCTCACTTCCCTCTCTCTTTCCTCTCTCTTTCTTACTTCCCTCTCTCTTTCCTCACTTCCCTCTCTCTTTCCTCACTTCCCTCTCTCTTTCCTCACTTCCCTCTCTCTTTCCTCTCTTTCATTACTTCCCTCTCTCTTTCCTCACTTCCCTCTCTCTTTCCTTACTTCCCTCTCTCTTTCCTTACTTCCCTCTCTCTTCCCTCTCTCTTTCCTTACTTCCCTCTCTCTTTCCTCTTCCCTCTCTTTCCTCACTTCCCTCTCTCTTTCCTTACTTCCTCTCTCTTTCCTTACTTCCCTCTCTCTTTCCTCACTTTCCCTCTCTCTTTCCTTACTTTCCTCTCTTTCTACTTCCCTCTCTCTTCCTCTCTCTTTCCCTCTCTCTTTCCTACTTCCCTCTCTCTTCCCTCTCTCTTTCCTTACTTCCCTCTCTCTTTCCTCTCTTCCCTCTTTCCTCACTTCCCTCTCTCTTTCCTCTTCCCTCTCTCTTTCCTCACTTCCCTCTCTCTTTCCTCCTTCCCTCTCTCTTTCACTTTCCTCTCTCTTTCCTCTCTCTTTCCTCACTTCCCTCTCTCTTTCCTCAACTCCCTCTCTCTTTCCTCACATCCCTCACTTCCCTCTCTCTTTCCTCACTTCCCTCTCTCTTTCCTCTCTTTCCTTACTTCCCTCTCTCTTTCCTCTCTTTCCTTAATTCCCTCTCTCTTTCCTCACTTCCCTCTCTCTTTCCTTACTTCCCTCTCTCTTTCCTCACCTCCCTCTCTCTTTCCTCACTTCCCTCTCTCTTTCCTCCTCCTCTCTTTCCTTAATTCCCTCTCTCTTTCCTAACTTCCCTCTCTCTTTCCTACTTCTTCCCTCTCTTTCCTTTCCTTACTTCCCTCTCTTTCTTTCCTCTCTCTTTCCTCACTTCCCTCTCTCTTTCCCTCTCTTTCCTTAATTCCCTCTCTCTTTCCTCACTTCCCCCTCTTTCTTACTTCCCTCTCTCTCTCTTTCCTCAACTTCCCTCTCTTTCTTCCTCTCTCTTTCCTCAACTCCCCTCTCTCTTTCCTCACATCCTCTCTTTCCTCTCTCTTTCCTCACTTCCCTCTTTCTCTTTCCTCTCTTTCCTTAATTCCCCTCTCTCTTTCTTCACTTCCCAATTCCCTCTCTCTTTCCTTTCCTCTTTCCTTTCCCTCTCTCTTTCCTCAACTTTCCCTCTCTCTTTCCTCACTTCCCTCTCTCTTTCCTCTCTCTTTCCTCACTTCCCTCTCTCTTTCCTCACTTCCCTCTCTCTTTCCTCAACTCCCTCTCTCTTTCCTCAACTCACTCTCTCTTTCCTCACATCCCTCTCTCTTTCCTCACTTCCCTCTCTCTTTCCTCACTTCCCTCTCTCTTTCCTCAACCCCCTCTCTTTCCTCACATCCCTCTCTCTTTCCTTAATTCCCTCTCTCTTTCCTTAATTCCCTCTCTTTCCTCAACTCCCTCTCTCTTTCCTCAACTCCCTCTCTTTCCTCAACTCCCTCTCTCTTTCCTCAATTCCCTCTCTTTCCTCACATCCCTCTCTCTTTCCTCACATCCCTCTCTCTTTCCTTAATTCCCTCTCTCTTTCCTTAATTCCCTCTCTCTTTCCTCAATTCCTTCTCTCTTTCCTCCCTTCCCTCTCTCTTTCCTCAACTCACTCTCTCTTTCCTCAATTCCCTCTCTCTTTCCTTAATTCCCTCTCTCTTTCCTTAATTCCCTCTCTCTTTCCTCAACTCCCTCTCTCTTTCCTCACATCCCTCTCTCTTTCCTCACTTCCCTCTCTCTTTCCTCAACTCCCTCTCTTTCCTCACATCCCTCTCTCTTTCCTTAATTCCCTCTCTCTTTCCTTCCCTCTCTTTCCTCTCCCTCTTTCCTCAATTCCCCTCTCTTTCCTCAACTCCCTCTCTTTCCTCACATCTCTCTCTTTCCTCTCTCTTTCCTTAATTCCCCTCTCTTTCCTCAATTCCTCTCTCTTTCCTCAACTCCCTCTCTCTTTCCTCAATTCCCTCTCTCTTTCCTCACATCCCTCTCTCTTTCCTCACATCCCTCTCTCTTTCCTAATTCCCTCTCTTTCCTTTCCCTCTCTCTTTCCTTAATTCCCTCTCTCTTTCCTCAACTCCCTCTCTCTTTCCTCACTTCCCTCTCTCTTTCCTCACTTCCCTCACTCCCTCCTCTCTCTCTCTCTTTCCTCAATTCCTCTCTCTCTTTCCCCTCTCACTTCCCTCTCTCTTTCCTCACTTCCCTCTCTCTTTCCTCAACTTCCCTCTCTCTTTTCCTTTCACTTCCCCTCTCTTTCCTTTCCTCTCTCTTTCCTTAATTCCCTCTCTCTTTCCTCACTTCCCTCTCTTTCTCCTCTCTTTCCTCAATTCCCTCTCTCTTTCCTCACTTCCCTCTCTCTTTCCTCAATTCCCTCTCTCTTTCCTCACATCCTCTCTCTTTCTTTCCTCTAATTTCCCTCTCTTTCCTTAATTCCCTCTCTCTTTCCTCAATTCCCTCTCTTTCCTCAATTCCCTCTCTCTTTCCTCAATTCCCTCTCTCTTTCCTCAATTCCCTCTCTCTTTCCTCAATTCCCTCTCTCTTTCCTCAATTCCCTCTCTCTTTCCTCAATTCCCTCTCTCTTTCCTCAATTCCTCTCTTTCTTTCCTCAATTCCCTCTCTCTTTCCTCAATTCCCTCTCTCTTTCCTCAATTCCCTCTCTCTTTCCTCAATTCCCTCTCTCTTTCCTCAATTCCCTCTCTCTTTCCTCAATTCCCTCTCTCTTTCCTCAATTTTCCTTTCCTCAATTCCCTCTCTCTTTCTCAATTCCTTTCTTTCTCTTTCCTCAATTCCCTCTCTCTCTCTCTTTTCCTCTCTCTTTCCTCAATTCCCTCTCTTTTTCCTCAATTCCTTCTCTCTTTCCTCAATTCCTTCTCTCTTTCCTCAATTCCTTCTCTCTTTCCTCCCTTCCCTCTCTCTTTCCTCAACTCCCTCTCTTTCCTCAATTCCCTCTCTCTTTCCTCGCTTCGCTCTCTCTTTACTCAATTCCTTCTCTCTTTCCTCAATTCCTTCTCTCTTTCCTCAATTCCTTTTCACTTTCCTCAATTCCTTCTCTCTTTCCTCAATTCCTTCTCTCTTTCCTCAATTCCCTCTCTCTTTCCTCCCTTCCCTCTCTCTCTCTTTCCTCAATTCCCTCTCTCTTTCCTCCCTTCCCTCTCTCTTTCCTCGCTTCCGCCTCTCTTTCCTCAATTCCCTCTCTCTTTCCTCAATTCCTCTCTCTTTCCTCAATTCCTTCTCTCTTTCCTCAATTCCTTCTCTCTTTCCTCAATTCCTTCTCTCTTTCCTCACTTCCCGCTCTCTTTCCTCACTTCCCGCTCTCTTTCCTCGCTTCCCTCTCTCTTCTCTCGCTTCCCTCTGTCATTTTGAGACAGAGGCAAGGAGAGAGGAAGTAAGAATTCAAGGAAAATACTTTCGAGATTCACCCCCAGTTCATCCTGGTGGAAGTGGCACCAGCGGTCTTCAGAAGTCAGCACAGTGCATATATTGGGACATACATGCTACAACAGACATCACACAAAGATGACATGATACATGTATGGTGTACATATTAGGACATACGTGTGTTCTTCATCTGGAGGACCTCAGAGGAGTGATGTTGTTCCAACGCTCGTCAATGTCTGGCTTGGTGCTCTTTTGGTCACCTCTCTCTGAATGTCTCTCCGACTGTCTCTCTCTCTATATCTCTCTCTCTCACACAAAACACTACAGTAAGACACCACTGCTGCAAGCCTGACAGACACACACACACAATGGCCTAAAAAAATGAGAAAGCGCTTGTTCAGTCAACAGCCCTCCTAGTCTGATACCATAAAATCCTCCATAAATCAAATTCAAAGGAGGCCTTTCTCTCTTCCCTCTCCTGTCTTCTCTCTCTACATCTCATGGTCTTTGTCTCAGTATGTTGTTAGATGTGTTTTCCATCGTAGGGGGGAGCGATTGAAGTGGTCTCAGAACAAGCGGTACTTTTGTTTTATGTACAAAAAGGTAAGAGCACAGGCGGCTCTTTTGAAGGCCTTCGCAAATTTATCGTTGTTTTTCCAGGGGAGACGTTTTTTAAATTACAGCTCGTTGAGATTGGATCTGCTCTGTTGCTGTTCTTGGAGGGGGTTTACATTTTGAGTCTGGACATGAGTGGCTAAGCACTCGGAGAAGGAGAGAGTGTTAGAGCATGATGGAGTACCGTGCATGCAACCTAATGTAAGGTCAAAACCTCACTTCAACTCTGTCTGTCTCTCTCTCTGTCTCTGTTTCTCTGTCTCTCGCTCTGCCTCTCTCTGCCTCCCCTGCTCTCTTCCTCTCCACCCCTCTCTCTCTCCACCCCTCTCTCTCTCCACCTCGCTTACTCTCCACCTCTCTCTCTCTCCCTACTTCTCTCTCTCTCTCTCTCCACCTCTCTCTCTCTCTCTCTCAGAGAGAAGTCATTCGCGTCAACAGTTCCAGAATAACAGGCCATAGTGTTGCCAGCCAGTCACATTACACTCTGCTGTTTAACCTCTCTGGTACAAGTGGGACGGTAGTGTCCCACCTCGGCAACAGCCAGTGAAATTGCAGGGCGCCAAATTCAAAACAACAGAAATCCCATAATTTAAATTCCTCAAACATACAAGTATTTTACACCATTTTAAAGATAAACTTCTTGTAAATCCAGCCACAGTGTCCGATTTCAAAAAAGCTTCACGGTGAAAGCACACCAAACGATTATGTTAGGTCAGCACCTAGTCACAGAAAACCATACAGCCATTTTCCAGCCAAGGAGAGGGCTCACAAAGTCAGAAATAGTGATTAAATTAATCACTAACCTTTGATCTTCATCAGATGGCACTCACAGGACTTCATGTTACACAATAAATGTGTGTTTTGTTCGATAAAGTTAATCTTTATGTCCAAGAGCCTCATTTGAAATTGGTGTGTTGTGTTCAGAAATACATTGTCTCAATCAAACATCTGGTGAAAGTGCAGAGAGCCACATCAAATAACAGAAATACTCATCATAAACATTGATAAAAGATACAAGTGTTAAACATACGAATACAGATAAACTTCTTCTTTACTTCTCTAGGGTAGGGGGAATTTTGGAATTCTTCTACTAAGGCCCAGAAGATAGGATATGCATATAATTAGTGGATTTCGATAGAAAACACTCTAAAGTTTCCAAAACTGTTAAAATAATGTCTGTGAGTCTAACAGAATTGATTTGGATGTTTTGTTGTTGTTGTAGTATTCTATTCAATGCCAATACAGTATCCATTGACTTAGGACTCAAATCGCAGTTCCTATGCCTTCCACTAGATGTCAACAGTCTTTAGAAATTGTTTCAGGCTTGTATTCTTAAAAATGAGGGAGTAAGAGCAGTCTGAATGAGTAGACCCTGCTTTGTCACAGAGCTTTTTCATGCGCGCGGCCAGAGAGAGTGCCTTTCATGTTTACCTATTATATTGACAACGTTATTGTCCAGTTGAAATATGATCGATTATTTAGGCTAAAAACAACCTGAGGATTGAATATAAACATTGATTGACATGTTTCTATGAACCTTACGGATAGAATTTAGATTTTTTTAATCTGCCTGTTGTGACTGCGTTTGAGCCTGTGGATTACTGAAGAAAACGCGCAACAAAACTGAGGTTTTCGGATATAAAGAGAGACTTTATCGAACAAAAGGAACATTTATTGAATAAATTAATGTCTTCTGAGTGCAAACATATGAAGATCATCAAATGTAAGTTTTCCTCGGGTTTTCGCCTGCCATATCAGTTCTGTTATAATCACAGACATTATCTTAACAGTTTTGGAAACTTTAGTGTTTTCTATCCAAATCTACTAATTATATGCATATCCTAGCTTATGGGCCTGAGTAGCAGGCAGTTTAATTTAGGCACGCTTTTCACCCAAAATTCCGAATGCCGCCCCCTACCCTAGAGAAATTAAGTCTCAACACTTTAACGCTTAAAAGTTCAAATAAACTCTGGTTTATTTCCACTAAGGGTTTTATGACATCAGCTGGCATGTATTCACAGTTCTTGGTCCTCCTTATACAGGACAAGGCCAAGCAGCAGCTGTGTACTGTATGCTACAGGCAGTGTCCCTCCCAGGCCAGCTCCAGTTGTGATGTCTCTGTGATGTGAGAGTGTTGCGCCGTGCTTTCTGAGCCACGTGTGTAATAACCACCCTCTTCTCCTCCAGGTCAACCTGTTTCCAGCAGCTCTGGTTTATTTCCACTCTGATGTCAAGACAGATTGGTAAATCACCTCGCTCTATTCCCTCTTTGTTTCATTCGATTTCCTGCCAAGGAGGGAGACCAAAAGAGGCTTGAATTGCCTCTCCCTTCCTCCCTCCCCATGAGAAAGAAAGTTTGCCCTTAAATCGGCTACCCTGCTGCTCTTCCTATTGACCCTAGCTTGGGTTTCACTACTGCTCCTTTCCTCTGTTGCGTTGGCTTGATTTGAACGGGCAGTATAACAGGTGCACTTTCATGTCTGGTGGTGAATGTTAGAAGCTTGTCAATCTGTCCCATCCTACACAGCTCAATTCAAAGTGTGTTTATTGATGTATTTTATGTTTGAAGAGACACTATAAAATAGTACTTTGTGTATTTTATGGGTTTAATTTATTTCCCATGCATAAATGAAGGGTTTGGATGACCCTATATCTCCTTCATAATATATAAATACTATATCCCTTTCTATATATTCTATAATCTATATCTCATATAATCTATATCTTCTATAATCTATATATTTTATTATCTATATCTTCTATCATCTATATATTCAATAATCTATATCTCTTATAATCTATTTCTCCTATAATCTATATCTTCTATAATCTATATCTTCTATCATCTATATCTTCAATAATCTCTATCTCCTATAATCTATATATTCTATCATCTATACATTCTATAATCTATATCTTCTATCATCTATATCTTCTATAATTTATATCTCCTATAATTTATATATCCTATAATCTATATATTCTAGAATCTATATCTCCCATAATCTATATCTTCTGTCATCTATATTTTAAATAATATATATCTTTATATAATCTAAATCTCCTATAATCTATATAGTCTATATTTTCAATATTTTATATCTTCTATATATAATTTTTATATTCTATAATCTACATGTCCTATAATCTACATCTCCTATAATCTCTATCTTCTATAATCTATATATTCTATAATCTATATGTACTTTAACATATCTTCTATAATCTATATATTCTGTCATCTATATCTCCTATAATATATATATCCTATTATCGATATCTCCTATAATCAGTATCTCCTATAATCTATCTCCTATAATCAATATATCCTATAATCTATCTCCTATATTCAATATTTCCTATATTCAATATTTCCTATATTCAATATCTCCTATAATCTATCTCCTATAATCAACATCTCCTATAATCTATATGTCCTATAAATTACACCGAGTGTACAAACATTAGGAACACCTTCCTAATATTGAGTTGCACCCCCTTTCCCCTCAGAATAGCCTCAATTCATTGGGGCATGGACTCTACAAGGTGCCGAAAGCGTTTCACAAGGATGCTGGCCCATGTTGACTCCAATGCTTCCCACAGTTGTGTGAAGTTGGCTGGATGTCCTTTGGGTAGTGGACAATTCTTGATATACACAGGAAACTGTTGAGCGTGAAAAACCTAGCAGCTTTGCAGTTCTTGACCTGTGCGCCTGGCACCTACTACCATACCCCGCTCAATGGCACTTAAATCTTTGGTCTTACCCATTCACCCTGAGCGGCACACATACACAATCCATGTCTCAAGGCTTAAACATCCTTCTTTAATCTGTCTCCTCCCCTTCATCTACACTGATTGATGTGGATTGACACATCAATAAGGGATCATAGCTTTCACCTGGTCAGTCTATGTCATGGAAAGAGCAGGTGTTCCAAATGTTTTGAACAGTCATTGTATCTCTCCTATAATCTCTATCTCCTATCTCCCAGTGATATACCATGATTATGCTCCCGAATGGCTCAGCGGCCTAAGGCACTGCATCTCAGTGCAAGATGCATCACTACAGTCCCTGGTTCGATTCGTCCGGGTTTGGCCGGGGTAGGCCGTCATTGTAAATAAGAGTTTGTTCTTAACGGACTTGCCTATTTAAATAAAGGTTAAATAATATATACATTTTTTAATTATACTGTAGCAGTACAACTATGTGGTTAGGTTTTGGTAAGCGTAATAGGCACACGGGTACATCACATCTAGCTGTTCTCATTCAGGTGATGTGTTTCTGTTTCACCCAGCCTGGTACCTCAAATTGTGTCTGTTGGACTCCAGGGTCTCTGTTCTACGGGCAAAAGAGGCCATCACTGGGTGGGTCAATCAATCAATCAAAATGATTTATAAAGCCATGTTTGCACCAGCAGTTGTCACAGGTGTGCTTTTACAGTACATGTCATCCTGGGTCCCTCACACCGTACACACACCTCTACCAATTGTCCCACGTCACCCCACTCCTTCACACCCTTCACTGGGTCTCAGTTGAAGCTCGCATCCAGTTAAGGACCCTGGTGCTTGCCTATGGAGCAGCAAGGGTAACTGCCTCTCCCTACCTTCAGTCTATGGTCAAACCCTACACCCCAACCCGAGCACTTTGTCCTGCCACCTCTGGCCCTTCCACCCAGTGCTTCATTTAAACAGGATCCGTCACCTCTCAGTTCTGGACTGTTTCGTTCTGGAACCCGTTTGCCAGGATCCGGAACCTCTCATGGCATGAACAAAAATTGTCACTGTTTGCAATTTAAAAATGATAATAAAAGCAATTTTCAATGTGAAAATCTGTCTGATATTCTAAGAATTGATAAGTGTTGGGCCGGCCCGGCTTTACGGTTTGCTCAACATTGTAGCCTATAGACTATAGACCAATGCGTGGCCATTGCCGTGGTGAGAGAGAAGTGTGCCTGGCCTGTATCTCTCACAGAACTAGAATGAGATTCACCTTCTATGATCTCTCTCCCTGCTCTGATAGACATGAGCCTGCAACTCTAACCTCTCCAGCGTTGCACTTCGTCATTCATTTCCTTAAAGAATCATAGCCATGGGAAAGGTGCCGCAGCACCCCTGATAAATTTAAATAAATTTTCCAAAGTTCCAGAATTACTGCTGTCTGTTCAGAAATACATGCTACTATTCTGAATACACCAGGTGTAGGCCTATAAATTAGTTACAGAGGTAGAGATAAATAGCTTAATTTTTTTTTTTAAAGCCTGGCTGTGGATTGTGTGTAGCCCAATGGAAAGGCAAGCCTACAGTTGTGAACACGCTGAAAATCTGTCAGTGAAGAGCAGCCAAAACAGGCCTTTCGCAATATTTCTAATACAATCATGGAAAACGCAGTTTGGAAAGAAAATGGATCCTGATGATAAGAGAAGAATAATCTGTCTGTAGTTTACCAAGTTATCAACTTCCAAATAGGCCTAATTGAGAAAACAGCTTTGTTTGACAAAGTAAAACAAGAGAGATAATTGTTTGGCATGAGGACACCGGCCATCCCCGGTGAGTGAGCAGCTGCATTATTGGGTGAGGAAGTGAAACGGAAAGCTTTTTTAAAACTATCATTTCCTCCACACACCCACGACTAGGCTGTTGGTGGATTCAAGACAAGGTCGTTTTTTATTGATCTCCGATCCTCAGTTTGTCAGCGTCAAAGTAGACCGACTGTCATTTCCATCATTTGTGAAGTATTAAAAAGGATTCTGCTAAAGTCTCCATCTAAAATGATGTAGAATCACATGAAATGTATTTATAAAAGGCAAACATTTTCCTGGACCCTAGACTACAAAAAAGGATCCCCATGTGTCCAACTTCTGCAAGTGCCTCTACTGCTCTATGCTACTTAAGCAAAAGCAATGATAATTCATGCTATTAATTATTATAAAGGGGATTTTTTTTTATTCATGCGTTCTGGTAACTCAGAGCCCCCCAGATCACTCCCCTCTCCTACTAACTTTTTGTTCAGGCACCTCCCAATTTACAAATCAAGCACTGCTTCCACCCCAATGAGGGGCCAGCTCCCACTCGTTCCAGTGAAAGCTCTTTTCTGTCCTGGCATCCCAATGGTTGAACAAACATCCTCCTGACAGAGCCCCTGCCCATCTTCCAAATACATCTGAAGATCTCTCTTTAAAGTGCAGCTTGGTTAAACTCCTAGCAACCAGTGGCCATGCAAAAGCTTTATAAAATCATTAAAAACCCAATATTCAGCTGTGCATAGTGCTAAACGGGGCCAATTACAACCATTTCTTCTAGTGCTAGAGAGTGTGGTGGCGATAACTCCAGGCTGGGATGATACAGTGTTTGCCCTAGGTACAGATCTAGGATCCTCTTCCCCTCCCCTAATCCTAACCATTAGTGGGAGAAATGCAAAACTGACCCAAGGTCAGCGTTTAGCGGCAACTTCACCGTTGCTCCCGAGTGGCGCAGCGGCCGTGATTGGGAGTCCCATAGGGCAGCACGCTATTGGCCCAGCATCATCCGGGTTTGGCCGGGGTAGGCCGTCATTGTAAATAAGAATTTGTTCTTAATAACTTCTTATGGCTGGGGGGCAGTATTGAGTAGCTTAGATGAATAAGGTGCCCTGAGGTGCCCAG
This sequence comes from Oncorhynchus tshawytscha, assembly GCF_018296145.1. Lineage (NCBI taxonomy): Eukaryota > Metazoa > Chordata > Actinopteri > Salmoniformes > Salmonidae > Oncorhynchus > Oncorhynchus tshawytscha. The sequence continues at coordinate 77,201 of NW_024609282.1, forward strand.
AGTAAACTGCCTGCTCCTCAGTCCCAGTTGCTAATATATGCATATTCAAAACTTGAAGAAAAAACATTTCAAGTTACAGTGGGATATTGGTAATCTTCAACTTCCTAAGGCTTCCGCTAGATGTCAACCGTCATTAGAAACTTGTTTGATGCTTCTACTGTGAGGTGGGGCCGAATGAGGTGATTGAGTCAGAGGTCTGGCAGCAGTCACGAGCTGGTCATGCGCATTTCACATGAGAGGTATCTCCCTCTTTGATTTTCTGAAGACAAAGGAATTCTCCGGTTGGAATATTATTGAAGATTTATGATAAAAATATCCTAAAGATTGATTCCATACATTGTTTGACAAGTTTCTACGGTCTGTAACGGAACTTTTTTACATTTCGTCTGCAACTAGTGAACGCGCTTCGTGAGTTTTGATTTGTTTACCAAACACGCTAACAAAAGTAGCTATTTGGACATGAATGATGGACATTTTCAAATGTAAAAATCAAACATTTATTGTGGAACTGGGATTCCTGGGAGTGCATGCTGATGAAGATCATCAAAGTTAAGTGAATATTTATATATATATATATATATGTATTTGTTCTCTGAGCACCGTTCTCAGATTATAACATGGTTTGCTTTTTCCGTAAAGCTTTTTTGAAATCTGACACAGCGGTTGCATTAAGGAGAGGTATATCTTTAATTCCATGTATAACACTTGAATTTTCATCAACATTTATGATGAGTATTTCTGTAAATTGATGTGGCTCTCTGCAAATTGGCCGGATGTTTTTGGAACTACTGAACATAACTCGCCTAATGTATACTGCAATTTTTTTAATATAAATATGAATTCTACCGAACAAAACATACATGTATTGTGTAACATGAAGTCCTATGAGTGTCATCTGATGAAGATCATCAAAGGTTAGTGATTCATTCTATCTCTATTTCTGCTTTGTGACTCCACTCTTTGGCTGGAAAAAGGGCTGTGTGTGTTTTTGTGACTTGGCTCTGAACTAACATAATCGTTTGTGGTGTTTTCGCTGTAAAGCCTATCTGAAATCGGACACTGTGGTGGGATTAACAACAAGATTACCTTTCAAATTGTATAAGATACATGTATGTTTGAGGAATTTTAATTATGAGATTTCTGTTGTTTTGAATTTGGCGCCCTGCACTTTCACTGGCTGTTGTACTATCGATCCCGTTAATGGGATTTCAGCCCTAAGAAGTTTTTAACTGACTTGCCTAGTTAAATAAAGGTTAAATACAAATAAAGAAATAAATACACATGGTGATACATACAGGTGATGATTGTGCAGTGTGTTCATGCATTAAACGTAGACAGCGATATGACGTAGATGCAGAAAGTAAACAACATAGAGCCTCATTTTCGGCAACAACTGAGAGCATTGAAGCGTGAGGCTCAACTTCTCCACTGTTTTGGTGCCCTGGCTACCAAGCGAACCCGTGCACATGCGCAGATACTGTGTGTGACTGTGCTAGAGCGAAGTCTTGCGTCTCGCTCATCTCAATATGTGCAGTGCTGCTTGTGTCAATGTCATTTCGCTGAGACTACCTTTAATGCAAACATCCACAACATCAATTGCTGTCAGGCATCTGCAATGTTTCCCCTATAAACCTGAACCCTGATATAGAGCTGGCATGTTACTCTAGTCAGGCATCCTGGTCTCAGCATTTCGTAACATTATTAGTATTATTATTATTTGTTTACTATGTTACGTCCAGGCTATGAGACCAGGCTGAGTCAGGGGGGAAACTTTGATTTGAAGAAATATTGTAAAAGCCTGAAAGCACGGCATGACATTTTCCAATAGTGATAGACATCTGTCAGTCAGCTTCAAGCCATGTGTCCTTTTGCCCCTGAAATGAAAAGAGTGAGATATGACTGTTGTTTTGAACCATTCTTCTGGACACTGTAGCTTGTTAGGGTGAAAGTCTGACTTATTAGAAAGTCTGACTTCACTCAGATGCTCATGTCAAATTGTAAAATGTCCTAAATATAAAAAGGAGCCTGGTTGTTTTGCATATCCTTTTCTTCAAAGCACCGTGTCTGTGCTGACATGCAAATCGTCACCCAAAGCTGAGACATTAGTTTCTGTCAGGATATGTTACGTATATGGGAAAGAACCTGACCACATCTACATAATACATCCAGTGATGTCCTAACTTTATTATAAGGCCTATATCTGCATGTCTGATAGTTTGGATGTCCAGGAGGATCCGAAGGTGCAGATAGACAACCAGTCATGAATAATCTGCGAAAACCCAGAACAAACATGTTGCGTAATCACATCAGACGCTCAATTAGATTCAGGGAGGAGAAGTTGAGAGAAACATACTTTTGCAACTAGCAAAGTCTGGACCCACCTAAACGGAAACTAACAGCTAAAGCTTATCCCCCCCACCCCCTTCCAAAAACAACATTCTGCTTGAAATCATTGTTTAAAAGCCCCGCCCCCACTTTAAGAACCACCTTCACCCAATCATGATTGGTCCAAATGAACCAGTGATGGAAAATGTTTCTCAAAATGTGTCCTCCCTACTGACCACTACCCTGGTCCTGGTGTCTCTGACAGGTGGAGTGCTCAGACTAGGGTTCATATTCACAAGACATCTCAGTGTAGGAGTGCTGATCTAGGATCAGTTTGGCTTTTTATATCAAAATGAACAAGATCATAGATGACCAGCAGAAGAGGACTGGCCACCCCTCAGAGCCTGGTTCCTCTCTAGGTTTCTTCCTAGGTTCCTGCCTTTACTAGGGAGTTTTTCCTAGCCACCGTGCTTCCTCATCTGTATTGCTTGCTGTTTGGGGTTTTAGTATGGGTTTCTGTATAGCACTTTGTGACATCGGCTAATGTAAAAAGGGCATTATAATTACATTTGATTAAATTTGATTGATTACATAGACACTCGTTCTGTTCATTCTTTGAACACACGACACAGTGGGATTACTGCAGTGCGTTTGTAGAACTCACCACACAGGAAACCCTGAATGACACCACCACAACACTATGGTGTGACCTCTGACCCTTAAACCCCTGCTCTCTGACCTCTCCTGCAATCTCACATCAGCCCTCCTTGTCCACATGAAAGCTGTCCTAATGACTCACCACCAGGGCTAATCTAGAGTTCCAGTGCCCCCCCATCTCCCCCTCACCTCTCCACCCCCTTCATCCCCCGTCAGCTCTCCACTTTGAAACCCCATCACCTCTCACCCCCTCATCTCCCCCTAACCTTTAAACTGTAGCTGCACCATCCCACATTATTGGGACCCCATCACCTCTCCACCCCCTCACCTCTCCAACCCTTCATCTCTCCACTCCCTTATCTCCCCTCTCCTCTCCCCCCCCCTCATCTACCCCTGACCTCTCCAACCCGTCACCTCTCCCTCATCTCTCCACTCCCTTATCTCCCCCTCACCTCTCCAACCCTCCACCTCTCCCTCATCTCTCCACTCCCTTATCTTCCCCTCACCTCTCCACCCCGCTCATTTCCCCCTGACCTCTCCCACCCCCTTATCTCCCCCTCAGTTCCCCACCACCCTCATCTCTCCACCTCTCCACCCCTTCACCCCTCCCCCTCATCTCTCCACCTCATCCACCTGGGGCGGCAGGGTGGCCTAGTGGTTAGAGCGTTGGACTAGTAACCGGAAGGTTGCAAGTTCAAATCCCCAAGCTGACAAGGTACAAATCTGTCGTTCTGCCCCTGAACAGGCAGTTAACCCACTGTTCCTAGGCCGTCATTGAAAATAAGAATTTGTTCTTAACTGACTTGCCTAATTAAATAAAGGTAAAATAAATTAAAAAATATCTCTCCACCTCTCCACCCCCTCATCTCTCCACCACTGTGGAGGAGACCGTAAAGAACTGATTCTGAACCTCTTGTGTTGTTGGACAGATCATTTCACTCAGGTTTGTTTGGCGCATTATGAATTCTGTGAATATACTTAGCTTAGTCCAACAGATTGGTGATAACTTTGAAGTGTATGATACAAAATGAATGAATTCTGTCTGTAGGCTTGTCTGCCTCATGTGAATTGGGCCGGACAATGTCTTACGATCTTGAAAAGTAACTGAAGAGTGAAAATTCTCAAATGTATTTCCTTATTTAAAGTTGTGTTTAGCCCTAGTCTCTGTTGCCACTGCTAGCCAAAGCCAAATTCCATTATGTCAGTGGAAGCAAGTGTGAGATCTGCTCCCATTCACCAATCTGCTGGACTATTCACAGAATTCACAGAATTCATAATGCGCCAAACAAACCTGAGTGAAATGATCTGTCCAACAACACAAGAGGTTCAGAATCAGTTCTTTACGGTCTCCTCCACAGTGGTGGAGAGATGAGGGGGTGGAGAGATGAGGGGGTGGGACAATGGAGAATTGAGCTGCACCATCCCACATTATTGGGACAGTAGATCCCTAATATGTTACCGTAGTAGTAGCCCTAGTGTTGAGGAGAGAGGGTGTACTCTAACCCTAGTGTTGAGGAGAGAGGGTGTACTCTAACCCTAGTGTTGAGGAGAGAGGGTGTACTCTAACCCTAGTGTTGAGGAGAGAGGGTGTACTCTAACCCTAGTGTTGAGGAGAGAGGGTGTACCCTACCTAGTCCTTCACTTACTGGTCCAGTGAACAGCAGCCACGCGCAGGGGATAACCATGACACCTGTGGATGCCAATCCTCTCCGCAGCCTAACCAAAGGCCAAACATCACACTGTGTCCGCCCCCCCTGGCAGCTAAAGACATTTCGGTCATTACTTGCTCCTTTCGAAATATCATCAAACGTTTCCCCTGCTCATATTCCCAGCCCGCTGTAAGCCTGATAGACAGGTACCCAGAGGGCCCGTGCAGCACTATTTTTATTTCAGGCCCTTTGATCGTTCCTAAAAATAGGTTGATCCGCTGACCTCTGGTCCCGCAGGGCCAATCAGCTCGTTTGGAGTATGACTTGATCCCCCCCACCACACCCCTTTTGACGTCATTTTAGACAAAGCAGCACTTTATTATTAGAGGGAGGCTTCCCGACATTAATTGAATGGTCTGCTCCCATTCAGTTTGTGCACTATGTGTGTTATGTAAGTGGATTTACTCTTGTTATCGTCGACCTGTACCCTGGCCATGCAGGCCACAGTACTGTGTGTGTGTGTGTGTGTGTGTGTGTGTGTGCACGCCAGTTCGCAGTACAGTGTATGTGTAGTGTCTACGATAGATTCCATGGCTCTCGAAATAGCCCCAGTCCTCCACCTAATTGTACATCCCTCCTCCTTCTGCTCGCCTCTTTCCCTCCTCTGCTGCATGCCAAGGTCGCTGACCCCATCATCCACCTCACTGGTTCCGGAAGAGTCCTTTCCGCCCCCTGCGTCGTCCAAAACCCCAGCCAATAGGGAGGGCACAGCAGCAGCCCATCCCCGGCCCAGGCCTAACAGCAAAGCGCCAAAACCAGTTAGGAGTGATCCCAGGCCGGCCCAGCCCAAGTAGCTCAAACTGCCAGGTATGTTCTAATCAGAACCACCCAGTGGGCCCAGTGGCTCCCTAACAAAGCCTGGCCTCAGGATGAGGGTCCTTCAGAGAGGCTCCGTCCGGGGCCCCTTGAACCACCCCCCACTGTGTTTGTGTCACGGCCGTGGAAACTGCAGGCAGAGCACACCGTCTGGGTATTTACATTCAGTGCACACACGCTAGGGCTAGGGTACACCCTCTCTCCTCAACACTAGGGTTAGGGTACACCCTCTCTCCTCAACACTAGGGTTAGGGTACACCCTCTCTCCTCAACACTAGGGTTAGGGTACACCCTCTCTCCTCAACACTAGGGTAGGGTACACCCTCTCTCCTCAACACTAGGGTAGGTACACCCTCTCTCCTCAACACTAGGGTTAGGGTACACCCTCTCTCCTCAACACTAGGGTAGGGTACACCCTCTCTCCTCAACACTAGGGTTAGGGTACACCCTCAGCAGGCCAAACAGTCCGAGACAGAATCCTACAGGGTGTAGAACTGTAGCTCAAACTTATAGTCTGGGCCTGAGAAGAAAATAGTTGGAGGAGTGAAGACATGATATTGGGAGGCTGAGTCATTGACATCAACAGTACCTTAATGAATGACATCAACAGTACCTTAATGAATGACATCAACAGTACCTTAATGAATGACATCAACAACCCTACCTTACTGAATGACATCAACCTTAATGAATGACATCAACCCTACCTTACTGAATGACATTACCTTAATGAATGACTACCTGAATGACATCAACAGTACCTTAATGAATGACACTTAATGAATGACATCAACCCTACCTTACTGAATGACATCAACAGTATGACATCAACAGTAGTAATGAATGACATCATCCCTACCTTACTGAATGACATCAACAGTACCTTAATGAATGACATCAACAGTACCTTAATGAATGACATCAACCCTACCTTACTGAATGACATCAACAGTACCTTAATGAATGACATCAACAGTACCTTAATGAATGAATGACATCAACCCTACCTTAATGAATGACATCAACTGAATGTACCTTAATGAATGACATGACTGAATGACATCAACAGTACCTTAATGAATGACATCAACCCTACCTTACTGAATGACATCAACAGTACCTTACTGAATGACATCAACAGTACCTTAATGAATGACATCAACCGTACCTTAATGAATGACATCAACCCTACCTTACTGAATGACATCAACAGTACCTTAATGAATGACATCAACCCTACCTTACTGAATGACATCAACAGTACCTTAATGAATGACATCATCCCTACCTTACTGAATGACATCAACAGTACCTTAATGAATGACATCAACAGTACCTTAATGAATGACATCAACAGTACCTTAATGAATGACATCAACCCTACCTTAATGAATGACATCAACCCTACCTTACTGAATGACATCAACAGTACCTTAATGAATGACATCAACCCTACCTTACTGAATGACATCAACAGTACCTTACTGAATGACATCAACAGTACCTTACTGAATGACATCAACAGTACCTTACTGAATGACATCAACAGTACCTTACTGAATGACATCAACCCTACTTTAATGAATGACATCAACAGTACCTTAATGAATGACATCAACCCTACCTTGCTGAATGACATCAACTCTACCTTACTGAATGACATAATACCTACCTTACTGAACGACATCAACCCTACCGTATTGAATGACATCAACAGTACCTAAATGAATGATATCAACCCTACCTTACTGAATGACATTAACCCTACCTTACTGAATGACATCAATCCTTCCTTAATGAATGACATCAACCCTTCCTTAATGAATGACTTCAAGCCTCCCTTACTGATTGACATCAACCCTTCCTTACTGAATGACATCATATCTACCTTACTGAATGACATCATACCTATCTTACTGAATGACATCATACCTACCTTACTGAATGACATCATGCCTACCTTACTGAATGACATCAACAGTACCTTACTGAATGACATCAACAGTACCTTAATGACATCAACCCTTCCTTACTGAATGACATCAACAGTACCTTAATGAATGACATCAACAGTACCTTAATGAATGACATCAACCCTACCTTAATGAATGACATCAACAGTACCTTAATGAATGACATCAACAGTACCTTAATGAATGACATCAACAGTACCTTAATGAACGACATCAACCCTACCTTAATGAATGATATCAACAGTACCTTAATGAATGACATCAACCCTTCCTTACTGAATGACATCAACAGTACCTTAATGAATGATATCGAGCCTACCTTAATGAATGACATAAACCCTACCTTGCTGAATGACATAAACCCTACCTTAATGAATGGCACTGCTTCTCAGTGTAAGAGGTGTCACTGCATTACCTGATTTGAATTCAGGCTGCATCACATCCGGCCATAATTGGGAGTCACATAGGGCACAATTGGCCCAGCGTCGCCCGGGTTCGGCCAGGGTAGGCTGTCATTGTAAATAAGAATTTGTTCTTAACTCACTTGCCGAGTTAAATAAAGGTTAAATAAAAATTATAAAAAATAACTTAATAAATGACATCAACCCTACCTTAATGATACAAAGGACAACATATTGTAGCGACCTCAACCCAATGCCTAACAACCTCATCAAGAGGCTTGGATATCTTGGCGTGACAGCTAAGGTGTTGAGTTGACAGTTGCTGAACCTGGGTTTGTATCTTGGTCGGGCCACCCCCACATTCGCTATAATATTTATTTTGTTATTATCATAGATATTGGATTTTGAGTACGTTATTCTGGAAAAAGCTTATTGAAATTCCTGTCTTTAAAGGCCCCTCTTGGGCCGGAAAAGAGGCCCTCAAACATAGCAGTCCGACGTTATCTCACTTAATATATATATCTCTCTCTGTCTCTCTTTCTCTACTTGTTTCTGTAGAGAACAGAGCTCGAGGAGAGGCCAGGCATGGCTACTGCTGCTTCCATAACGTCAGTACAGATCATGACGACCACCATCACACTAATAGCCACAGCCACGAGCAGGGCCTTTATCCCACGTGTGTCCAAGAGCAGTCATCGGGATTGGAGACGGATCAGTGCGTGTCTCCTGGTAAAAGCCTCCTTACTCCGGAGCTTCTCCAATGCGTCTGGAATGGGCTGTGTCTCAAATGGCACCACCTTATTCCCTACGTAGTGCACTACTTTTGATCAGGGCCCAGTAGTGCACTGTGGAGGAAAGGGTGCCATTTGGGATACAGACATGGGCTGTCGACACTCCCTAGCCTTTAATGTACGATCTTGAAAACCTTCAACTCATTACTCTCTTCCACGATCCTCCCCAGTCTCGTCCTAACTGCTTTCAGATGTTTAGTAATGTTGCCTTCAGATGTCATTAGTTCCACTAAGATGCAGAAGGAGAAAAGTGGTGGGGTAGCGCCACTACTTCACTACCATTACAGAGATCTTCCAAGAACACTTCAGTGGAGATTTGCAATAGTACTCAGTATTGGAGGTTGTCTACAGTTAATGTTTATGCATCTCAAACATCTCTGGACAGTAAGCACAATCGTTATATCAAAGAGAACTGTAAAGTTAACTGTCTCTGTGGAATCATGTCTTCTCATATAATACACACATTGTGAATTGACATCTTTATGATTAGTTACAGTATCTTTGTGGCAATTGTAATGCAATACTTTGAAATTGTTCAGTTTCTTACACATTAGGAAACTAAATCAATAGTTTTACATATGCAGTGCATTGGGAAAGTACTCAGATCCCTTGACTTTTCCCACATTTTGTTACGTTACAGCCTTATTCCTAGTGGCTATAGAGTTACTCCCAGCGTCTGCCGACGTAACTCCCTCCGTTGTGCCCTCAACCGGCCTTTGCCGGACGTCGGAGCAGACGCTTCTACTAGCCCCGGCCCTGCTAACTTTGAACGCCGTGTCTCCTGCTGGCTAGCGTAGCAACGACTACCCAACGGCTTCCCTGTTTCATCTATTGCTGTTCACTGGATCACTTGGCTACATAGCTGATGCCTGCTGGACTGTTCATTAATCACGGTACTCCTTTTAGTTTATTTTTTGTTTATCTGTCGGCCCCAGTCTCGAACTCAGGTCCTGTGCGCAGTTAACTGACACTCTCTGCCCATTGATCGCCATTTTACCTGTTGTTGTTGTCTTAACTGATTAGCTGTTGTTGTCTTACCCGTTTTCTTAGCTAGCTCTCCCAATCAACACCTATGATTGCCTTATGCCTCGCTTCATGTCTCTCAAATGTCAACATGCCTTGTATACTGTGGTTTAAGATAGTTATCATTGCTTTAGTTTACTGCGGAGCCCCTAGTCCCACTCAACATGCCCCAGATACCTCCTTTGTCCCACCTCCCACACATGCGGTGACCTCACCCAGCTTGACTAGTGCATCCAGAGATGCAATCTCTCTTATCGTCACTCAATGCCTGGGCTTACCTCCACTGTACCCACACCCCTGTCTGTACATTATGCCCTGAATCTATCCTACCATGCCCAGAAATCTACTCCTTTTATTCTCTGTCCCTAATGCACTAGATGACCAGTTTTGATATCCTTTAGCTGTACCCTCATGCATGTTAACATCAGAAGCCTCCTCCCTAAGTTTGTTTTACTCACTGCTTTAGCACACTCCTCCAACCCTGATGTCCTTTCCGTGTCTGAATCCTGGCTTAGGAAGGCCACCAAAAATTCTGAGATTTCCATCCCCAACTACAACATTTTCCGTCAAGATACAACTGCCAAAGGGAGAGGAGTTGCAATATACTGCAGAGATAGCCTGCAAAGGTCTGTGATACTTTCCAGGTCTATGCCCAAACAGTTTGAGGTTCTAATTTTAAAAATTAATCTCTCCTGAAATAAGTCTCTCACTGTTTCCACCTGTTATATACCCCCTCAGCTGTGCCCTGGACACCATATGTGAATTGATTGCCCCCCATCTATCTTCAGAGTTCGTTCTGTTAGGTGACCTAAACTGGGATATGCTTAATACCCCGGCAGTCCTACAATCTAAGATAGATGCCCTCAATCTCACACAAATTATCAAGGAACACACCAGATACAACCCTAAATCCGTAAACATGGGCCCCCTCATAGATATTATCCTGACCAACTTGCCTTCCAAATACACCTTCGCTGTTTTCAATTAGGATCTCAGCGATCACTGCCTCATTGCCTGCATCTGCTATGGGTCCACGGTCAAACGACCACCCCTCATCACTGTCAAACGCTCCCTAAAACACTTCTGCGAGCAGGGCTTTCTAATCGACCTGACCCGGGTATCCTGGAAGGATATTGACCTCATCCCGTCAGTCGAGGATGCCTGGTCGTTCTTTAAATGTAATTTCCTTACCATCTTAAATAAGCATGCCCCTTTCAAAAAATGTAGAACTAAGAACAGATATAGCCCTTGGTTCACTCCAGACCTGACTTCCCTCTACCAGCACAAAAACATCCTGTGGGAGACTACACTCGCATCGAATAGTCCCAGCGATACGCAACTTTTCAGGGAAGTTAGGAACCAATACACACAGTCAGTCAGGAAAGCAAAGGCTAGCTTTTTCAAACAGAAATTTGCAACTTGTAGCTCTACTTCCAAAAAGCTTTGGGACACTGTAAAGTCCATGGAGAATAAGAGCACCTCATCACAGCTGCCCATTGCACTGAGGCTAGGAAACACTGTCACCACCAATAAATCCACGATAATCGAGAATTTCAATAAGCATTCATTGACGGCTGGCCACGCTTTCCTCCTGGCTAGCCCAAAAAAGGCCAACAACTCTGCAGCCCCGCAGCTACCTGCCCAAGCCTCCCCAGCTTCTCCTTCACCCAAATCCAGATAGCAGATGTTCTGAAAGAGCTACAAAACCTGGACCCGTACAAATCAGCTGGGCTAGACAATCTGGACCCTCTCTTTCTAAAATAATCTGCCGCCATTGTTGCATCTACTATTACCAGTTTGTTCAACCTCTCTTTCGTATCGTCCGAGATCCCTAAAGATTGGAAAGCTGCCGTGGTCATCCCCCTCTTCAAAGGGGGTGACACTCTAGACCCAAACTGTTACAGAACTATATCCATCCTGCCCTGCCTTTCTAAAGTCTTCGAAAGCCAAGTTAATAAACAGATCACTGACCATTTCAAATCCCACCGTACCTTCTCCACTGTGCAATCCGGTTTCTGAGCTGGTCAGCCACGCTCAAGGTACTAAACGATATCATAACCGCCACTGATAAAAGACAGTACTGTGCAGCCGTCTTCATCAACCTGGCCAAGGCTTTCAACTCTGTAAATCACTGTATTCTTATCAGAAGCTAGGATATGCATATAATGGTATTGGATAGAAAACACTCTGAAGTTTCTGAAAAGGTTCAAATAATGTCTGTGAGTGTAACAGAACTGATATGGCCGGTGTAAACCCGAGGAGAATTCATCTAGAATCTTTTTTTTTAGCTGTCTGCCCATTAAAATGCTTGTTTATGGGGAAATCAAAGGAATACCTCCCAGATTGCAGTTCCTAGGGCTTCCACTAGATGTCAACAGTCTTTAGAAAGACTTTCAGGCTTGATTTTTTTCAAATGAGCTAGAATTTGTAGTTTTTCTATGTGGCTTTCATTTTGACTGTAGTCTTGTGGCGTGCGTGGATGAGGGCGCGCTCTTCTTTATTTATCTCCGGTAATGAACATACTATTCTCCGTCTTAAATTTGATCGTTTATTTACATATTAGAGTCCCTGAGGATTGATTAGAAACGTTGTTTGACTTGTTTGGATGAAGTTTATTGGTAACTTTTGGGATTCCTTTGTATGCATTTTGAACGAGGGGAACAGGTGGATTACTGAATCAAGCGCACCAACTTAACTTACTTTTTTGGGATATAAAGAAGGACTTTATCAAACAAAATGACAATTTGTTATGTAGCTGGGACCCTTGGGATTGCAAACAGAGGAAGATCTTCAAAGGTAAGTGATTTATTTTATCTCTATTTCTGACTTTTGTGACACCTCTGCTTGTTTGGAAAATGTTTTTAATGCTTTTGTATGCGGGGCTCTGTCCTCAGATAATCGCACTGTGTGCTTTTGCCGTAGAGCCTTTTTGAAATCTGACAAAACGGCTGGATTAACAAGAAGTTAAGCTTTTAAACAATGTAAGATACTGATATTTTCATGAATGTTTAATATTACGATTTTTGTATTTTAAATTTCGTTAGCGCCCCACCTATGCCAAAAAGGTATTAACAATTATTAGTTAACAGGTATTATTAGTTCCACCACCCACACATGCAATGACATCTCCTGGTTTCAATGATGTTTCTAGAGACAATATCTCTCTCTTCATCACTCAATACCTAGGTTTACCTCCACTGTATTCACATCCTACCATACATTTGTCTGTACATTATACCTTGATGCTATTTTATCGCCCCCAGAAACCTCCTTTTACTCTATGTTCCAGACGTTCTAGACGACCAATTCTCATAGCTTTTAGCCGTACCCTTATTCTACTCCTCCTATGTTCCTCTGGCGATGTAGAGGTGAATCCAGGCCCTGCAGTGCCTAGCTCCACTCCTATTCCCCAGGCGCTCTCTTTTGATGACTTCTGTGACCGTAATAGCCTTGGTTTCATGCATGTTAACATTAGAAGCCTCCTCCCTAAGTTTGTTCTATTCACTGCTTTAGCATACTCAGCCAACCCGGATGTTCTAGCTGTGTCTGAATCCTGGCTTAGGAAGACCACCAAAATTCAGAAATTTTAATTCCAAACTACAACATTTTCAGACAAGATAGAACTGCCAAAGGGGGCGGTGTTGCAATCTACTGCAAAGATAGCCTGCAGAGTTCTGTCCTACTATCCAGGTCTGTACCCAAACAATTTGAACTTCTACTTTTAAAAATCCACCTCTCTAAAAACAAGTCTCTCACCGTTGCCACCTGCTATAGACCACCCTCTGCCCCCAGCTGTGCTCTGGACACCATATGTGAACTGATTGCCCCCCATCTATCTTCAGAGTTCGTGCTGCTAGGTGACCTAAACTGGAACATGCTTAACACCCCAGCCATCCTACAATCTAAACTTGATGCCCTCAATCTCACACAAATTATCAATGAACCTACCAGGTACCTCCCCAAAGCCTTAAACACGGGCACCCTCATAGATATCATCCTAACCAACTTCCCCTCTAAATACACCTCTGCTGTCTTCAACCAAGATCTCAGCGATCACTGCCTCATTGCCTGCATCCGTAATGGGTCAGCGATCAAACGACCTCCACTCATCACTGTAAAACGCTCCCTGAAACACTTCTGCGAGCAGGCCTTTCTAATCGACCTGGCCGGGGTATCCTGGAAGGATATTGATCTCATCCCGTCAGTAGAGGATGCCTGGATATTTTTTAAAAATGCCTTCCTAACCATCTTAAATAAACATGCCCCATTCAAGAAATTTAGAACCAGGAACAGATATAGCCCTTGGTTCTCCCCAGACCTGACTGCCCTTAACCAACACAAAAACATCCTATGGCGTTCTGCATTAGCATCGAACAGCCCCGTGATATGCAGCTGTTCAGGGAAGCTAGAAACCATTATACACAGGCAGTTAGAAAAGCCAAGGCTAGCTTTTTCAAGCAGAAATTTGCTTCCTGCAACACTAACTCAAAAAGTTCTGGGACACTGTAAAGTCCATGGAGAATAAGAACACCTCCTCCCAGCTGCCCACTGCACTGAAGATAGGAAACACTGTCACCAATGATAAATCCACCATAATTGAGAATTTCAATAAGCATTTTTCTACGGCTGGCCATGCTTTCCACCTGGCTACTCCTACCCCGGACAACAGCACTGCACCCCCAACAGCAACTCGCCCAAGCCTTCCCCATTTCTCCTTCTCCCAAATCCATTCAGCTGATGTTCTGAAAGAGCTGCAAAATCTGGACCCCTACAAATCAGCCGGGCTAGACAATCTGGACCCTTTCTTTCTAAAATTATCTGCCGAAATTGTTGCCACCCCTATTACTAGCCTGTTCAACCTCTCTTTCGTGTCGTCTGAGATTCCCAAAGATTGGAAAGCAGCTGCGGTCATCCCCCTCTTCAAAGGGGGACACTCTTGACCCAAACTGCTACAGACCTATATCTATCCTACCGTGCCTTTCTAAGGTCTTCGAAAGCCAAGTCAACAAACAGATTACCGACCATTTCGAATCTCACCATACCTTCTCTGCTATGCAATCTGGTTTCAGAGCTGGTCATGGGTGCACCTCAGCCACGCTCAAGGTCCTAAACGATATCTTAACCGCCATCGATAAGAAACATTACTGTGCAGCCGTATTCATTGATCTGGCCAAGGCTTTCGACTCTGTCAATCACCACATCCTCATCGGCAGACTCGACAGCCTTGGTTTCTCAAATAATTGCCTCGCCTGGTTCACCAACTACTTCTCTGATAGAGTTCAGTGTGTCAAATCGGAGGGTCTGCTGTCCGGACCTCTGGCAGTCTCTATGGGGGTGCCACAGGGTTCAATTCTTGGACCGACTCTCTTCTCTGTATACATCAATGAGGTCGCTCTTGCTGCTGGTGAATCCCTGATCCACCTCTACGCAGACGACACCATTCTGTATACTTCCGGCCCTTCTTTGGACACTGTGTTAACAACCCTCCAGGCAAGCTTCAATGCCATACAACACTCCTTCCGTGGCCTCCAACTCCTCTTAAACGCTAGTAAAACTCAATGCATGCTTTTCAACCGTTCGCCGCCCGCACCCACCCCCCCGACTAGCATAATTAATCTGGATGGTTCTGACTTAATTAATATGTGGACAACTACAAATACGTAGGTGTCTGGCTAGACTGTATACTCTCCTTCCAGACTCATATTAAACATCTCCAATCCAAAATTAAATCTAGAATCGTCATCCTATTTCACAACAAAGCCTCCTTCACTCACGCCACCAAACATACCCTCGTAAAACTTACTATCCTACTGATCCTCGACTTCGGCGATGTCATTTACAAAATAGCCTCCAACACCCTACTCGGCAAACTGGATGCAGTCTATCACAGTGGCCTCCGTTTTTTCACCAAAACTCCATATACCACCCACCACTGCGACCTGTATGCTCTTGTCGTCTGGCCCTCTCTACATATTCGTCACCAGACCCACTGGCTCCAGGTCATCTATAAGTATTTGCTAGGTAAAGCTCTGCCTTATCTCACCTCACTGGTCATGATAACAACACCCAGCCGTAGCACTCACTCCAGCAGGTATATCTCACTGGTCATCCCCAAAGCCAACACCTTCTTTGGCCGCCTTTCCTTCCAGTTCTCTGCTGCCAATGAAGGGAACGAATTGCAAAAATTGCTGAAGCTGAAGACTTATATTTCCCTCACTAACTTTAAACATCAGCTATCTGAGCAGCTAACCGTTCGCTACAGCTGTACATAAACCCATCTGTAAATAGCCCATCCAATCTACCTACCTCATCCCCATATTATTTTTATTTACTTTTCTGCTCTTTTGCATACCAGTATTTCTACTTGCACACTCCAGTGTTAATCTGCTCAATTGTAATTACTTCGCTACGATGGCATATTTATTGCCTTACTCCTCATTTGCACACATTATATAGACTTTCTTTTTTTCTATTGTGTTATTGACTGTATGTTTGTTTATCCCATGTGTAACTCTGTTTTGTTGTTTGTGTCGCACTGCTTTGCTTTATCTTGGCCAGGTCGCAGTTGTAAATGAGAACTTGTTCTCAACTAGCCTACTTGGTTAAATAAAGGTGAAATAAAAAAATTATATTCTAAAAGGTTTGCAGAAATGTTTGCAATTAAAGGAATAAGTGGTTTTGGGTGGATTTTTTTCCTTTGACTAATCAATCAGGTACAAGGAAGGAGTGAAAACCAACAGACACTGCCTTCCATGGAATGAGTTGGACACCTGCACTTTAGGAGAATTGTCACCTATACCTACCAAAATGTGTGTGGCTGACCCTTTTCATAGTTTAGTTTAGTCTCTGCTGTGTGGTGCACTGCAGACATACACTCAATACACACATCACTTTTAGGTTGCTAAGTAAAAATGGTTCCATAAATGTGCAGTGCTGGACATGGAATTGTCTAGATCTAATTCACTACCTAAAAGGGGCTGGGTCATGTTATGTTCTGTTAATTACTGATGCCCCTTTAAGAATGGAGCACCCTTGGTCATGCCCAGTGTTGTTCTGTTATTCTGGTACTAACTTGTTTTAGTAAATGTGAAGCTCCAGTTCAACTCCTGGTATTCAGAGTCTTTCTTATTATATAAATAAGTAATAAGAGCTAAGACACTACAGGTCAAATGCCAGGTGTTGTATCCTTGAGCACCCAGCAGGGCTAGCTATGTCTCAAATCCCCCCACTTTACATCCAGCTGTATATGTTAGCAGCAGTTGTAAGCCCAGTGAGTCATTCATCACCTCCATAAATAAAGTGTGAGGTGCTGTACAGCTATGCTGACTCACAGTGAAACCATGCTGGCTAGGGCCTGTCCCAAATGGCACCCTATAAAGCTCTCTCAGGTTAGAATAACCCACAGTCATCAGGCTCTCAGGTTAGAATAACCCACAGTCATCAGACTCTCTCAGGGTAAAATAACCCAGTCATCAGGCTCTCTCAGGTTAGAATAACCCACAGTCATCAGGCTCTCAGGTTAGAATAACCCACAGTCATCAGACTCTCTCAGGGTAAAATAACCCAGTCATCAGACTCTCTCAGGGTAAAATAACCCAGTCATCAGGCTCTCTCAGGTTAGAATAACCCAGTCATCAGACTCTCTCAAGGTAAAATAATCCAGCCCCCCCCCCCATGCCTAATTTATTTACCATCACAATTACACCCTGCTCTTCCCCTGTGGGCCATGTTCCAATTCCTTCTGTTTTGCTTCTTCTTTTCAAATGGAAGATCTATGCGTGTGGTCTCTGCAATGGTTTGGCTGACACACACACAGAGACAAAAACACACTCATGCACGCACACTCCATTCAGCTTTCCTCTGGCCTGTACCTCGAAGTCCCATTCCTCCCCTCCCCTCCTAACTAAACATCGCAGGACAGCAGAAGGGACCTTCAAAGGGTCTGGAGGGGGTACTCCTTTTTTCCTGCCACTTGTCATCATCCAAGGGCCTGGCTGCTCCCCTTATTACTCTAATTGCTTCCAACTGCTCCAGGAGCCTTTGATGGGGGGGGTGAAGCCAGCCAGAGAGCATGCTGCAACCACCTGTTGTTGCAGAGCCAGACACAGGTGGGCTGTAGTGTGGCGGTGCTGTATAGAAGAGGACTGCACCACTGGGGTGTATTCACTTATGCAAAACTTTCTGGGGTGAAGGTTCGCAAAAACATAAAGATCATCTTTAGAGCTAAGATTATCTGAATTCAATTGATATGCAATGTACAAACAATGACCTTAATGCATAAGACAATCATATCTGTTCTACATAGATTCTATCTAAATGTTCTGTGATGTTTCTTAGTCCTGAACATGGCCCCTGGTTTCTGTTTCTATTGTATTAAATATATATAAACATATTCAGTACACTCCATAATTATTGTTGTTTTGGCTTTGTACTCCAGCACTCTGAATTTGAAATGATACAATGACTACGAGGTTAAAGTGCAGACTGTCAGCTTTAATTTGAGGGTATTTTCCACATTAATGTGGATGATACCATGATTACGGATAGTCCTGAATTAATAGTGAATAATGAGTGAGAAAGCTGCACAAATATAACAACCCCCCAAAAGTGCTAACCTGCCATTATTGTAATGGTGTCGTATTATTATTAGCATTTTTTTTTGGGGGGGGGGGGTTATGATATTTGTGCAGCTTTCTCACTCATTATTCATGATTAATTCAAGACTATACGTAATCATGGTATCATCCACATTAATGTGGAAAATACCTTCAAATTAAAGTTGACAGTCTGCACTTTAACCTCATTACTCACGATTGATTCAGGACCGTTGCATAATCATGGTCACATCCATTAAAGTGTTAAGAAACATTCTATTCTTATTTACAATTAAAGTGACTCCAAATTGACACATTCACATAGAAAATGAATCTGAAACCAAAACTAACAGCAAATGCATCCAACAAGTTAGTCACAAGCTTTTGCTCGCCTACAAAGGGGGAAGTACAAAAACCACTGTCATTTCAAAGCAGTTCACCTGATATGAATGAAAATACTCAAATTAAAGCGGCCCATGTGCACCTTAACCATTAAAGCGGCCTGTCTGCACCTTAACCATTAAAGCGGCCCGTGTGCACCTTAACCATTAAAGTGGCCCGTCTGCACCTTAACCATTAAAGTGGCCCATGTGCACCTTAACCATTAAAGCGGCCCGTCTGCACCTTAACCATTAAAGCTGCCCGTCTGCACCTAAACCATTGTATAATTTCAATCCAAAGTGATGTCCCAATAAGGTCACCGTATATGTTTTATGGTCAAACACCAGATCCTCCCCCAATGCAGCTGGAGTACTAGGTGTGAATTCCTATCACACAACTGATTACAATAAAGCGCTTTTAGGTTTACAATACATGTTTCCCCAAGAAAATAGGTGTCACAGACTGATGTAATAAAAAAAAAAGCACGCAACAACTTTTATTAGTTAGCAATGGTTTCAAATCATTTCAAACAAACGGAGGCAAAACCACAGGGCAAAATGTACAGAGTTCATTAGAGACCGTGTGCAATGTAACTGAAATAAAGGACTAATTACAATAGAATATCCTACATGGGCTGAATGTACGACTGGTGAAAGGGATCCCTCTCTCTCTCTCCAACCAAGGTGCATGAATTAAGAAGTAGATTCAGACACTCTTGGAGGACAATAGAAGTAAATAAAGTGCTTCTTTACGTTTACAAACAAAACAGAAGCCTTTTTCTTTACTTCCATTGTCCTCCAAGAGTTGGTCAATCTCTCGAATTGAGGACTGGATGGCTCTCTGGCTCCACCTTCTGGCCTGAAGTCATACTAGAAATCCAACAGCTGGGGAAGAAATGAAATATGTTATGACTGTTGATTCTTATACTGTCATTCCTTGACAATAATAGGAGAGGATATTTAATAGAATTCATGGGTGTATTTACACACCAGTTGAGGCAGGATCTTCTCAAAGTGTTCTATGTCCATTCGGTCACAGTCCTCTGCCTCAGCCTGTTTTATCGTTCTTTGTGCAGCTTCTGAGAAACAAAGAGTCAGGGTCTGTATTCCTAAAGCAACTCGGAGTAAAGACTGCTGATCTAGGCACAGTTTTGCATTCAGCATTTTAGATCATAATGAATACGATTATATGGATAGAGGGACACATCTGATCCTTGATCAGTATTCCTACTCTAAGATGCTTTACGAATCCTGGCCCTGATATCTTCATCTCATATTGAAGTTATAGAAACACCATCATCTCAGCCTGTATAAAAACCTCCATTGATTTCCATGTACATTACAGCCACAATCAGTCGTTTGAACTTACCTTGAACAAACACATGTAGCATCTCTGCCATAAGGAGTACAGCATCGGCACCGACTTGAGAAAAACAAAGGTAAAATGGCGATGAATTAGTTAACAGCCTACAACTGCTGCTTCATTTGACTAAACATGATCAGGTCCAACTCCTTTCCAGGATAGTTACATTAAACAACTCCGCTAGCTAGCAACTCGCCTTTAGTTTTCTCGTCCTTGAAGAAGCTTGACAGGAGTTTGCTTACCGTCTCCTAAAAAGAAAGAGAAAACCCATGATTCTGAATAACAGTATGCACGACAACAGTACGTTAAAGTTACTGTAGTGAACTGCTTCCAAAAACAACTGCCAGTGTTGTCAGAAGTATCCAGTAGGCTGATGATTTAGCGCGCTACCCCGCTGAATTAGCTCCATACAGTCTGCTCAGTCTAATTTCAAAATGTGGCTTGTGATCTTGCTTTAGTCGAAATGTGACTCACAACACAACATAATTACTAGTATTGGCTACTTTCTCTTACCTTTTTGAATGTGACTTCCGCGCTGCTTTCCGCCATTTTCAGTTTTTGTCGATCAACGCGCTCACAGCAGTGATTGGCTGCATCGAGTCCGTGATTATTTACGTAAAACGCATCGCGCAACGCTTCTAATTCCAAAGGGAAAATAGTACCAAATAGAAATGTGGAAAATAGTAAATGTCTTAAGAAAATGTGTGTGCTTGCTAGTTTAAAGTGCATTTACAGTTTTAACAGATGGAACTATCCAAGCAGAAGATAAATCTCCTTCAACCAAACTCAATATCACTTTTGAAATACAATAGCCTATTTTTATTTATTTTTATAAATAGCCAATTAACTTTTCGACAAGTTAACAAATTACATGTTGGATTAACGTCTCCAACTCAACCAACAATAAAAGTTCAAGAATGCTATTAGTGGCTCAGATGGAACTATCCATGCAGTAGACACATCTCTTTTATATGTTGATATGTGGTTGCCTTGTCAACCAAACACAATTCAATAATACTTTTGTAATACAGTAAAGAGCCTAAAGTTAAGGCTTTCTTCTAAACTAAACAACAAACCTTAAATGAGTAACACACCCATAGTTATTGTAACTATACATTTCTTCTTATGTAATCATATAAATCGTGCAGGTTGAAGATAGCATACATACAGTAGGTCGTTGAAGGTTTGTGGAGATCTTCACAAATGTGAAAAAAATCTGTGGAAATTTCAAATGGCATTGATCACGTGCACTTTTAATGTCATTTCAACTGCAATCCAGGTAATTTGGTTCTGCTAATAAATGAAGCACAGTGATAACACATTAATATGCTGTATAAATAAACAAAATATCATTGTATTCCCATTTGAACTTTGCTGTGGTTTTAAATGGTTGAAAGCCCAGTGATAGATATTTGGTTGACAACTAAACCAAAAATCAGACATTGTTTTTCCATTGGAATTTTGTTGTGCTTTTAGATGGTTGAAAGCAGTGATACAACATTGGAAATTCAACCCATTTTTAGCTGTCTTTTTGAGTGGGTAATCGCATTGATTAACGTCTCAACCCAATACTACCCAATTATCCACATTGAAAATATGTGGTGTTACCAGTGGGATACAGAGGTGAGTGTGTTTCAGTGTGTGTGTGTGTGTGTCACAGCAGCGGTTTTACCAGGTAGGTGTGACAGGGTTTGAATTTTATGTTTGCCCTTGACACCTCTTCTGACAGGTGAACCTTGTAGTCAAAGATCTTCATATCCGCCTTCAGAGACACAGAAAAGTCACAGGGTTAGAGGAGAGAGAAAGAAAAGATGAGAGAGAGAGAGAGAGAGAGAGAGAGAGAGAGAGAGAGAGAGAGAGAGAGAGAGAGAGAGAGAGAGAGAGAGAGAGAGTTGAGTTTCATTTTACAGCCAGTAGGGGGTACAATGTCTCTACTCCTGTAAAGTCATAAAATAATCCACAAAACAGCTTTTCCAAGGACAACCAGTCAGATAAACATGCTGTATTAGAGGTAGGGAATTACACTGGCCAAAGAGATCACAGCAATCACAGCCACCAATTATCATACACCATCTAAAATATACACAGGAATCTAATTGTTTCTTGTTGTATTTGTTGCAAATTCATCAACTCAAAGTTCTCTCAAAGTCCAAACTATTTTTTGTATGTAGCCTAGTTTTAATGTAGGCCCATGAAGCACTGTTGGCCGACTGGTAAGATATTTTGAGGATATTATAGCCTCGTGAAAATGGAATTCATTAGCTAATAACCCGCTAGTTGTGTTGACTGGTGAATATCCCATGCATGCTGCGCTAAACAACCAGACAAGCAAATGACTGCTATCGTGGAGTTTCAGCACCATGGACAGAGGTCAATCAATTCCCCACTAATCTGACTACAGTTAGACCTGTGCTCTCGCTTTTATCAGTAAATGTCTATTTCCTATTGTAGAGGAGAGTGGGGTAAGTCAAGCAACGTTTTTTGCATTCAGCATCACCCCATCAAGGGAAACATAGTATTCTTTCTAACAAATATATTTGCATATTTTTCAGGATGATGTGTATCCCTGGAAATAATCAGAATTAATGTAAATATTACAGTTTTGAAAACATAGCTTGTTAAAAAAAAGTTCTCGTGGCACAATATACCCCTTACCCAGGGAAAATTGAGCTGCGGGACAGGGTAAATTAAGCTGCTTACTTGGTGGAAATCTGTTTTTAGGACACAATGTAAAAACGGAGCGCTGGAGCTCATCTGAGCGGTTGGGTTCTCTTTGATGTTATATTGATATGTTAAATAAATGTGTAATTCATGATTCCGTCGAACCTACACATGAACCTGTTTTTAATTTGTTTTGTTTATTGTATATTAGCTGTGTTCTCCTTCACTTTAACCAGGCTAAAAATAGAGAATCTTGAATGATTAAGGTTTTATACTAATGGTGAAGGAGAAATAAAACATGTAAACTGTTATAGACTTGTTTATTTTGCCACTCAACCCAAACTTTAACAACCTGTATGTGTGTTAGGCAGAGCACCCCATGCTCTTGTATAAACATGGGGTGGCGTAGTGTGGCAGTTTGACTTATGCATTTGGTGTTCTTTCAAATTAGCCAAAAGTGGCATTTGCTGATGTTTTCAACGTGATTCTTCTTTGCTTTCACCACAAATGGGAAGAGAACAAAAACACCTCTGCATGAACCAGAGAGCGCACATTGTTCCAAAATATCTGGCTCTGCCCAAGTACACACCGGTGTGAAGAACTACATGTTAAGCTGTATCGGCCCTTACCCAGAATCACCAACCCACATTTTTAATGATCATGGTCACAGTATGGATAAGGTCCACGTGGGGCAAAATACATTGATCCTTAGTGGTTTTGGAATACTCAGCATTTCATTAAAACAAACTAGCAACATCTGAAAGCTAATATGCCCTTTTAACCAAAGCAGTAGAGCAGAGCTTCATATTTCACTACCTAATCAGTTTGTCCAGAACCCATAGCCTATGAACATCCAATTAGTACCATGAGCATACCACCGTGCATCCCGCTGCTGGCCTGCCTATGAAACCCAATTAGTACCATGAGCATACCACCGTGCATCCCGCTGCTGGCTTGCCTATGAAACCCAATTAGTACCATGAGCATACCACCATGCATCCCGCTGCTGGCCTGCCTATGAAACCCAATTAGTACCATGAGCATACCACCGTGCATCCCGCTGCTGGCTTGCCTATGAAGCCCAATTAGTACCATGAGCATACCACCATGCATCCCGCTGCTGGCCTGCCTATGAAGCCCAATTAGTACCATGAGCATACCACCGTGCATCCCGCTGCTGGCCTGCCTGAAACCCAATTAGTACCATGAGATGCATCCCGCTGCTGGCCTGCCTATGAAACCCAATTAGTACCATGAGCATACCACCATGCATCCAATTAGTACCATGAGCATACCTGCTGGCCTGCCTATGAAACCCAATTAGTACCATGAGCATACCACCGTGCATCCCGCTGCTGGCTTGCCTATGAAACCCAATTAGTACCATGAGCATACCACCATGCATCCCGCTGCTGGCCTGCCTATGAAGCCCAATTAGTACCATGAGCATACCACCGTGCATCCCGCTGCTGGCCTGCCTATGAAACCCAATTAGTACCATGAGCATACCACCGTGCATCCCGCTGCTGGCTTGCCTATGAAACCCAATTAGTACCATGAGCATACCACCGTGCATCCCGCTGCTGGCTTGCCTATGAAACCCAATTAGTACCATGAGCATACCACCGTGCATCCCGCTGCTGGCTTGCCTATGAAGCCAAGCAGGGTCTTTCCTGGTCGGTCCCTGGATGCTGCTGAAAGTGGTGTTGGAGGGCCAGTAGGGGGCACTCTTCCTTCTAGTCTTAAGACTTGCTGGTATGAATCCCTGAGGTGATATCTGTTGATGTGTCCTTGAGCAAGGCACTTAACCCTATTTGCCCCTGTTCTGGATAAGAGCATCTGCTAACATGTACATTTCCATCATGGCACACCTAACCTTCCCCGTCATTTCTAATTGGCATGTATCACTCCTCACCTCTCCAGCTGTGGTGAGCGTTTTGGCACAAATGATTGTCATCATCTGGAAAGGCACGACATAAATGTTGGGCCCTGTAAAATCGGTATTTTTTTTGTTGTTGCCTGATTCCAATTAGTCTTAATTCCAAATTCCGTTTCCTCCATTTCGTTTAAGGTTTCCGTTCTCCCGTTTTTTCCCTTCATTTTATCAAGAAAAAAACAACAAGAAAACAACGTTTTAATAGAAGACAACTAAATTGAACATGGTCCAAGCACACCAAGAGAGTCGTTAAGAGGGCACGACAAAACCTATCCCCCCTCAGGGGACTGAAAATATTTGTCATGGGTCCTCAGATCCTCAAAAGGTTCTACAGCTGTACCAGAGAGCACTGGTTGAATCACTGGCTGGTATGGCAACTGCTCGGCCTCCATCCACAAGGGTAGTGCGAACGGCCCAGTACATCAACGGGGCCAAGCTTCCTGTCATCCAGGACCTCTATACCAGATGGTGTCAGAGGAAGGCCCTAAAAATTGTCGAAGACTCCAGCCACCCTAGTCATAGACTGTTCTCTCTGCTAGGACCAAGAGGCTTCTAAACAGCTTCTACACCCAAGCCATAAGACTCCTAAACATCTAATGAAATGTCTACCCAGACTATTTTCATTCCCCCCCTCTCTACACCACTGCTACTCTCTGTTGTCATCTCTGCTTAGTCACTTCAATAACTTTACCTACATGTACATACTACCTCAACTAACCGGTGCCCCCCTGTATATAGTCTCGCTTTTGTTATTTTACTGCTGCTCATTAATTACTTGTTACTTATTTCTTATTCTTATCTGTATTTTTTTTTAACTGCATTGTTGGTTAGGGGCTCGTAAGTAAGCATTTCACTGTAAGGTCTACTACACCTGTTGAATTCGGCACATGTGACTAATACAATTTGATGTTCTAAGTCCAAAGCAAAACAACATCAAGAGACCACTTTTGAGGTCTGGATTTCTTTTGCAAATGTTTGATTTTGGGGTGCATTTACCCTTTAATTCCAGTGTGCACCTACAGTAACAAGAGGCAGTTTAGAAGTGTTTTTGTAGTGCACACATGATGGCAGAGTTTGCAAAACAAATACCCACTGATTGATTAGTAAGGTAAGCATAGGCTACTTTAACATCTAATTGCAAAGGTTTATGGGAAAGCCTTTCCATCTACCAGAAGACTTTTCATTAGAATCCTCACTAACAGCTACACAACAATGCTACTACACCACTTTAAACAATGCTACCTAATATAATGTTTACATACCCCACATTATTCATCTCATATGTCTACGTAGATACTGTACTCTATATCATCTACTGCATCTTTATGTAATACATGTATCACTAGCCACTTTAACTATGCCACTTTGTTTGTTTACATACTCATCTCATATGTATATACTGTACTCGATACCATCTACTGCATCTTGCCTATGCCGTTCTGTACCATCACTCATTCATATATCTTTATGTACATATTCTTTATCTCTTTACACTTGTGTGTATAAGGTAGTAGTTTTGGAATTGTTAGTTAGATTACTCGTTGGTTATTACTGCATTGTCGGAACTAGAAGCACAAGCATTTCGCTACACTCGCATTAACATCTGCTAACCATGTGTATGTGACAAATACAATTTGATTTTGAAGTGGCAGGCTTGCGCACCACACATGCAGACAAGGAATTCAAATCAAATGTTATTGGTCACATACACATGGTTAGCAGATGTTATTGTGAAATGCTTGTGCTTCTAGTTCCGACAGTGCAGTAATATCTGTAATAACAAGTAATCTAACAATTCAACAACAACTACCTTATGCACACAAATCTAAATAAAGGAATGGAATAAGAATATGTAAATATATGGATGAGCAATGACAGAGCGGCATACGCAAGATGCAATAGATGGTATAAAATACAGTATATGCATATGAGATGAGTAATGCAAGATATGTAAACATTAAAGTGCCATTATTAAAGTGACTAGTGATCCATTTATTAAAAGTGGCCAATGATATCAAGTCTGTAGGTAGGCAGCAGCCTCTCTGTGCTAGTGATGGCTGTTTAACAGTCTGATGGCCTTGAGAAATAGCTTCTGTCTCCCAGTCCCAGCTGTGATGCACCTGTACTGACCTCGCCTTCAAGATGGTAGTGGGGAGCAGTAGCTCGGGTGGTTGTTGTCTTTGATGATCTTTTTGGCAAACCTGTGATATTGGGTGTTGTAGGTGGTGTCCTGGAGGGCAGGTAGTTTTCCCCCGGTAATGCATTGTACAGACCGCACCACCCTCTGGAGAGCCCTGCGGTTATGGGCGGTGCAGTTGCCATACCAGGCGGTGATACAGCCAGACAGGATGCTCTCAATTGTGCATCTGTAAAAGTTTGAGGGTTTTAGGTGACAAGCCAAATTTCTTCAGCCTCCTGAGGTTGAAGAGGGGCTGTTGCGCCTTCTCACCCCACTGTCTGTGTGCATGGGCCGTTTCAGTTTGTCCGTGATGTGTACGCAGAAGAACTTTAAAAAAAACTTTACACCTTCTCCACTGTGGTACCGTCGACCCAGGGCCTCAAGCTTAATGATGGGCTTGTAGAGTACTATGGTGTTGAATGCTGAGCTGTAGTCAATGAACAGCATTCTTACATAGGTATTCCTCTTGTCCAGATTGGATAGGGCAGTGTGATGGCGAATGCAATTCTCATTGCCCTCTAGAAGTTTGCAGAAAATATGAATCATTGATGCATTGTGTTCATGTCTTATGACATGATAAACTTGGGCAAATGTATTAATTTTCAATAGGCTACATTTTGTTGATACTTACTAAGTTATAACCACTGGGTGGCAGGGTAGCCTAGTGGTTAGAGCGTTGGACTAGTAACTGGAAGGTTGCAAGTTCAAACCCCCGAGCTGACAAACCCCAACCCCTGAGCTGACAGATCTGTCATTCTGCCCCTGAACAGGCAGTTAACCCACTGTTCCTAGGCCGTCATTGAAAATAAGAATTTGCTAACTGACTTGCCTGGTTAAATAAAGGTAAAATAAAATATATACATTTTTGAACATTGTTAAATTCTGCTTTAATGTCTGGATTCCGTCAGCGTTCTGCATATCGCAGATTTACAGGGCCCTATAAATGCAATCAATCAATCATTACTACTATTGCTGTCACTATCATAAATACTTCTAGCAAACACACATTTTCTTTAGGAAATGTCCCTTTCTAGTAATATCTTTGGTTATTCTACTAAAAGTTAATGCAACATCGGCCTTATAATGTTCACAGCATTGAAAACAATTGTCATTTCATTACAAATCAGTAAATCAAGGTACATAAGACATCTGAAAACAAATTGTTACAATCAAACCAAATCATAGAAAAAAATTAGAATCTACATTTATTTTTCAACAAATAATCCATGTATCCCATCCAAAATTGCTTAAAAAAAAAAAATTACGTAGGTACATTATCATCCGGCCTCTGATACATTCTCGAGGAGATGCTCAATTGATGAACAGACCCATAGTCACGTCTGCGGATAGACCTGGCTGGGATGACCTCAACCTTCTGGGTCATCCATCTATATGAAAGATTAGATTTTAGCATGGTAAAAGAGTTGCAAAAACAGTGACTCGTAACTTCTGTTGGACTCTTGCATATGACTTTAGACTTGACTCTGTGTTTTAATAGTCAAGTATTGAATCAAAGTATATATATTTTTAAACAAATTGACCTTTGACCTAGAAGAGTCTAACCTGCAATTCAATGTTACCCTGCATGGATCAGAACACATCTGTTTATGAAGAGAGAGACTTGAGATTTGACTCAGACTCACCCTGTTGAGACTTAAGACTTGACTGGTGCTGAAAGACCTGTGACCCAGACAGTGACATATCGATAAGACTGGCTGCATGTGCTGGATAAAAGCAACCTACACACAACCATGTCAACACAACACCCATTAAAACATTCCAATGTGTAATCACAACAACAAAAAGTCAGTGGATTGAAGTGAAAAAATATGATATTCTCTTATGTTGATGACTTTTTGTAAATCCAATCAGTTTTCCACATTGATTCAACATCATCATATTTACTTTTTTGGTTGATATGACATAGAAACATTGCTGATTCATTCAACAAGTCTTTGCCCAATGCTCTGTTTTGATTTACCTTCAGACTGACAACTCTCTTGGCCTCCACTTCCATGCCTCCTATATAGTGAGGACCCGCCCAGTCTGCCGTATCTGCCTCCTACTCAGAGGAAAAACTCACGTATCCCAATGCACTGGCACTCTTTGAGTCAGAGTCCTGTGGAGTCTTCTTGATCTGTTTTCAAAGGATGGACCATCACCATAAGCAATAAAAACACCAATAATCAAAGAAAATACGCTGTTTTAAAGGGGTCAATCTGTAATAGCTACATCCATTTATGGACTTTTAAATTACTGACATACAGCCATTGACTCTTGAGGAATATAACTTATAAATACCTTGTGAGATTAGTTCAACTGTCTTACTGTCTTGTCCCATTAGAATGCAAAATATAAGCTTGTTTTACTTCACTGACTGCAGTGTAAAAAAAAAGGTGGAGGGGTGGATGCTATGCTGTTTAAAACTACAGATTGCCCCTTTAAAAAGGTATGGTTTAGGCCTTATCCACGTGAGGCTAATATTACAATAATTGATATGACTTAATCAGCCTACCGTGCATGCTGTAATGCTGCCCCACTGTCGGAAGTAAGCTTGTAGGTATCCTTCATTTATGTTAGTGCTGAGATCCTTAATGACAAGCCCGTGATCCTGTCCAACAGATACAAAATAAAGCCATTCATATTTTTATTTTAAAATGTAATCATGGTAAAGTAACTATATTGTGTGTCTGTATTAGGAATACTATGAAAAATACACTACATCCGTTCATAGGCTACTAAGAACTACAGATATCGAAACTTAATTTGATAACCCTGTTGTTGCAACAAATCAAAGACTTGATTTGGCATAAGTAAAAATGTCCATTAATTATAATCCACATTTCCTGTTGCTGCAGGATTCTTTTCCTACTGTGACAAACTGGTCAAATTAAGATCCTACACCTGTAAGTGTGTTTTAGGATGGTCAGAAAAATAAGTGTTTGTTTACCAGTTTACACTTTTCGGCCAAAGCGGTCCTGTGTTTTTTAGGGAGAGATATGTACACTCTCCTTTGAGGCTCCATTTTCTCCTTAACTAGAGGGAAACAGAATAAATCAATATTTCATTTCATTTGACCCTGTGAAACGCTGTAGTCTTTGGATATTTGCTTCAGACAAAAACAAAATCGATCAGTGTAACTTCTTCTATGCTTTATAAAATATATTAAAAAATGCATCAGTCATAATTAACTTAACATGAAAATAACCTGTAAGAGCAAGATACAACTAATATTTCCTGAGTAGACTTTATTTTCTTCAATAAAAAGGCCAAAATGTGATCTTTCACTAGTAGTATAATGATATATATATATATATATAGTCTTACATACCAACAGAGGTCGTAGAGATGTTCTTCCACCTGTTTGTTTGGTAGCCCTAAGAGCATTGCATAGGAAAACCCATCATAAGATATAAATCAACAGGTGGATTCGGGGTGGGTACAAGGTTTCTCTTCCTGCTTCACAAGAAGATGATGCAATCCTACTCTTGGCTTTCTACAAGTTCCATGTTACTCATCCTGCAGCATAACTCACATATTACTGGATTGAGTTCCACAGAAATTTCTGAGTAAATGGGCATTGTTCACCCCTCCTTCCCTTTGTGATATGTCGCCTCCTAGCAATGAATGTTAAGTAATAGATAGAAAACACTCTGAAGTTTTTAAAACTGTTTGAATGATGTCTGTGAGTATAACAGAACTCATATAGCAGGCAAAAACAATATGGCGGATATCTTTTTGGCTTGTTTCGTCTCTGAGCACGTACTCAGATTATTGCATGGTATGCTTTTTCCGTAAAGGATTTTGGAAATCTGACACAGCGGTTGCTGTGAGAAGTTTATGTAAAAAGAAGATGCTGTGAGAAGTTTATGTAAAAAGAAGTTGATCTACAGTTCTATGTATAATAGTTGTATCTCTTAATAATGTTTATGAGTATTTCTGTAAATTCATGTGGCTCTCTGCAAAATCACAGCATGTTTTGGAACTACTGAACATAACACGCCAATGTAAAATGAGATTTTTGGATATAAATATGCACTGTATCGAACAGTCATCTGATGAAGATCAAAGATTAGTGATTAATTTTATTTCTGCTTTTTGTTACTCCTCTTTGGCTGGAAAAATGGCTGTGTTTTTCTGTGACTTGGTGGTGACCTAACAATCGTTTGTGGTGCTTTCGCTGTAAAGCCTTTTTGAAATCAGACACTGTGGCTGGATTAATGAGAATTTGATCTTTAAAATGGTGTAAAATACTTGTATGCTTGAGGAATTTTAATTATGAGATTTTTGTTGTTTTGAATTTGGCGCCCTGCACTTTCACTGGCTGTTGGCGGGGTGGGACGCTACCGTCCCACATTTCCCAGAGAGGTTAAACTGATTAATCATGTAACTGTAATTAACTAGGAAGTAGGGGCACCAAGGAAAATATTCAGATTACAAAGTTATAATTTTCCAAATATAACTTTTAGATATTTTATATCTGATCAATCAGTCTTGATTAATGAATCATTATTTACCTCATGTTAGTCTCATTCCAAACGTCGTAAATGGTTGGTTATCTACACGAACCCAGTCTTCACTATGAGTCATCCATACATCAATTGTCTTAAAATATTTATTTACTAACTAAGTAATTCACAGAAATGCATAAACAAACAGTAGATCGTTACAAGGAAATAACGGAGGTTCCCTAGTGGGATAAACCGGTATCGCAGCTTGGTGGACAAAAAGGGAAGTTGGGGTCAACTGAGACGAGACACTGCAAAGTTAAATATTATAACAATTGAAATGCTAATCCTTTGCACATGAACGCTCACTCATTCGGGAACAATTGCAATCAATATATAGATTTACGCTCAGTGTGTCGTCTTGATCTCTGTTAAAAAGTTTGTTTCTGTTCTATCTCTCTCTGTCGTGGTTAGAATGGATAGTTCAGAGTGACATTCATTCATGTCGTTATAGAATAGATGTTTCGGCGGTTGTCGGTCTTCGTGTTTAATGATACTGAATTCCTAGCTGCAGACCAATAATTAATATCAAAGACGTGTTCTTATTCTGTCGGTATCGATAGTCTAAGAGTTTAATGACGTGGGATGGTTAAAAGATTCAGCAGTCTGGTCTCAAACCTTGGCCCTCTCGTTATCGAGGTAAACTGGTCTGCAACCTTCGTCCTCTCGTAGTTGAGAGAAATAGAGTCTGTTGAGAATTCTCAAGGTGGAGGTTTTATTCGGAAGAGCAGAAAAAGGCTGTCTCATGATGCCAGGTCCCAACTGTGTTCATGGGGGCGTGCCAGTGACTTAAGTGAAACTTTACACAGAAATACAATTCTTTCACATTACATAGCATCCCACAAATAGTTTAATCTTTCCTCATTCATCCTGTACAGCAATTAGATGCAAGCCTCATAACTGAGGCTATTATATAAACAGCGTTATGGTAATGTGGCCGTATTGTCTCCCATGAGTTTCACAAAATTGTACCAAACGGACCAATTCATAGTTGGATTCTTCACCGATCTTTTATACCTTCTCCAGAACATAAATGTTGTTCGGACCTCAAGTTCTGTGAGGTGGAAGAAATTCCTTTGTTCTCTCTATGAAAACTCACTCTGTCTTTATACTGTGGCCATGAGGAGATAATCTCCTCCAGGAATTTACAACCTCTCTCTGACCACAGCAGCCTGGGTGTAGGACACAGGGGGGTAGGGGGATGGTGCATAGAAAAGGGCTGGTGCAGAGGGAGGGGTGCTCACTGTACCCAAAGACTGCAACGTCATGACAAACTGTAACTCAGTAAAATCGTTGAAATTGTTGCATGTTGCGTTTATATTTTTGTTCAGTATACATTGAAGCTTGAAAGCGGTGACAGGCAGCCTAGATACAATAAATATATATTAACAAAAGGCAAATTAGACAGTTATACTACCATACTAGTATAAAACACACCTCGGATGGTCTTGAATACATATCAGTCTCAGTTACTTCACATTTTGATGGTCTAGAATACATATCAGTCTCAGTTACTTCACATTCTGATAGTCTTGAATAGATATCAACCTCAGTTACTTTACATTCCGATAGTCTTGAACACATATCAGTCATAGTTACATTCTACAAGAAATGTCTCAATGTCCTTCACCACACACACACACACATCACTCCACTTTGAGTTCACTTTGACTGGTTGATAGCAGCCAAATATCCTTGATGTGATGGGAGTCCAAAATTTAACATGCAGCATCCAATGAATACTCTGGAATAATTTAATCTTCCACTAAAACATATTAAACCTGAAATGACATAAGGGAAACCAATGTAATATTTGACAGAAATGACCTGAATCTGTTTCGACTAACACATCAACCTGAATCTGTGTTTGCAGGACAAGACAGATCTGTCAGAAGACAACACCATGGTTTTGGTACAGACTAATCACAGCAGCAGCTCTTGGAGGTCATACAACAGGGTCATGTTCATTAGGTACCAAACAGAAGAAAGCACACAAACAGGGAGGGCCTACCTGGACTTCCTTTTCTGTTGCTGAACATTTTCCTGTTGCGTACGCTAATGAACACGGCGCAGTCAGGGTCACTCACCTCACTGCCCTGTGGCTGAGGCCTGGAGGAAGGGGACAGTGGATACTGCCTCTTCTCATGGATGGCCTGCAGACTAGTAATTAAGAACTTCTTGTCCTTCCCCTCCTGGTGATGAAAAATAACAGATGAGTAACCATCAACACACAGATCGATCTTAGTAAGAATATTAAATGAAACAGAAGTGTTTTGTCTATACATATACACACACACACACACACACACACACATTTTCTATTTGCTCCTGTAGCAGACTGATTGTTTTCCTTTGGCCGTCTAAAACTTGGGTGTGAATGTAAATGACCATTCTGAAAAAAAGAGAGGAAAAATGAACTGCCAGGTAGGTGAACATAACATACTTAAAACATACACTGTACTGTTAGTGGCTTAATAGCATAATAGTGTCAGCCAAATGGCACACAACAAGAAATATCCAGAGCAGTCCAAAGAATATCCTTGTTGGATGCTGACTCACAGAAAGACACCTGCCAACAGGAACAGGAAGAGGGGTTCTCCACCAAGCAGCGGTGTACCCAGTTGAGCCAGGCCAGCTTGTGGTTGGTACTCTTCAGCTCCTGGGCCCACTGTTTGGCTGAGTGGAACATGAAGGGGAGGTTCCTGAAAGGACCACAGCCAGAGGAGGGCTTAATCCTATGGGGGGAGGCGAAGGGAAGAGTGGAAGAAACATTTGGACCACAACATCCTTTTCATACTGCAGTGTCAACCTGAAGTGTACTGTTCTGGCTGAAATATATTTTCTGTTCATGTTGTCCTTCCCAGCATAATTCCAGAGATGCGTACTTTTCAAGGGATGTTACATAGCAACATAGACTCAAAAGTGAAAAGGTGCATGTACTGTATGCATGCATACTTGCGCCTACATTGGTATAGGTTGATATATTTGTGTGTGTGTGTGTGTGTGTGTCAGTCACCGCTCATGTGTGTGTTGGACAGACTCACGTCAATATGGTGTAGGTCACAGACACGATGGCCCCGAGGAAAGAGGGGAAACACAGCAGAGAGATGAAGAGGGTGCTCATCTGACTGGCTCTCCACGGCTTCCTGGATGCCTGGCAGTTCACCAGTAGGCTGCTCTGAGGAGGGAGAAAAGCAACAAGAGAGTTCACCAGTAGACTGCTCTGAGGAGGGAGAAAAGCAACAAGAGAGTTCACCAGTAGACTGCTCTGAGGAGGGAGAAAAGCAACAAGAGAGTTCACCAGTAGACTGCTCTGAGGAGGGAGAAAAGCAACAAGAGAGTTCACCAGTAGACTGCTCTGAGGAGGGAGAAAAGCAACAAGAGAGTTCACCAGTAGACTGCTCTGAGGAGGGAGAAAAGCAACAAGAGAGTTCACCAGTAGACTGCTCTGAGGAGGGAGAAAAGCAACAAGAGAGTTCACCAGTAGACCGCTCTGAGGAGGGAGAAAAGCAACAAGAGAGTTCACCAGTAGACTGCTCTGAGGAGGGAGAAAAGCAACAAGAGAGTTCACCAGTAGACTGCTCTGAGGAGGGAGAAAAGCAACAAGAGAGTTCACCAGTAGACTGCTCTGAGGAGGGAGAAAAGCAACAAGAGAGTTCACCAGTAGACTGCTCTGAGGAGGGAGAAAAGCAACAAGAGAGTTCACCAGTAGACTGCTCTGAGGAGGGAGAAAAGCAACAAGAGAGTTCACCAGTAGACTGCTCTGAGGAGGGAGAAAAGCAACAAGAGAGTTCACCAGTAGACTGCTCTGAGGAGGGAGAAAAGCAACAAGAGAGTTCACCAGTAGACCGCTCTGAGGAGGGGAAAAGCAACAAGAGAGTTCACCAGTAGACTGCTCTGAGGAGGGAGAAAAGCAACAAGAGAGTTCACCAGTAGACCGCTCTGAGGAGGGAGAAAAGCAACAAGAGAGTTCACCAGTAGACTGCTCTGAGGGCAAACAGCAACAAAAGAAGAAAGACTAATGAGTCTAACACCGCTGGGGTTTCCACTGAGTGCGATAGCTGGCAACAAAATGGCGGATCCTATTCATTTTCAATTGAAGGAAGTGCCTCGGGTCAAAGTGAACAAGGTCAGAGAAGGCAGGCGAACAGAGCATGAGCGGGTGAGAATTAAGTTGGGGACCTTAAGTTTCTGGACGGGACCTTTACTTACCTAATCGTTTGTCAACACTTTTTGGGCCTCTGGTTATGACAAGTGCAGAGTTTGGACATGATAGTTTGACCTCTTTTAAGGAGTGTACCACTGTCACTGAAATAGTCACACTGGTTGAGCTCTGAGCTGGGACCTACCTACCTTTTTCATATGGAACAACAACAACAGCTTGAGGATCTGCACAGCTGGCAGTAAAGGAGTGAAGAGCAAGCCTAGCCTGTGGGAAAAGATGACAGAGAAGGAGACATAAATACCACAGAAACCTCAATGACATTATCATCAAAAGAAAGAGAGACGACCCAGGGCTGACGGCACCTGCAGCATCTAACGAAGCATGACAAAACAATTATGTCACAGAGATACGACGAGGTGAGACGACCCAGGGCTGACGGCACCTGCAGCATCTAACGAAGCATGACAAAACAATGTCACAGAGATACGAGGTGAGACGACCCAGAGCTGACGGCACCTGCAGCATCTAACGAAGCATGACAAAACAATTATGTCACAGAGATACGAGGTGAGACGACCCAGGGCTGACGGCACCTGCAGCATCTAACGAAGCATGACAAAACAATTATGTCACAGAGATACGAGGTGAGACGACTCATGGCTGACGGCACCTGCAGCATCTAACGAAGCATGACAAAACAATTATGTCACAGAGATACGAGGTGAGACGACCCAGGGCCGACGGCACCTGCAGCATCTAACGAAGCATGACAAAACAATGTCACAGAGATACGAGGTGAGACGACTCATGGCATGCGAAGCATGAACAGGCATTTTACCAGGTGAGGGTTTGCCCATAGATGAGCTCGAGTACGTTACGGGCGATATCAAACACTGGCTTCCTCCTCCTCCTCAGCACTCCTTGAGAAAACCGCCTATGGGGGGAAACAGAGTGGAGTATCAGTACATTTTACAGGAATTCTAAACAACATGTTCAGCAGGTCTGCCACGTACAACTTTATTTAAAAAAAGGTATACTTATTCACAAATACACTTTGGAAGTTACAACTTGAACATACTATACAGAATGACTGCTAATATGACAAGAACAGAAATACAATCACATATAAATATTACAAAAAACTGTATTGGTTACTGTTTAGCTGTCTGGCTAATGAAGGTAATGGACTCTTGAACCATCCTTCAAAAGACTGTAGAACACAGTCAACATTAAAATAGTAGTGTCAGTACATCTCACAGTGAAACAAACAAATGCTCAAGCAGTTCTGGCACTCACAACTTCACTACCGACTTCCTCACAAATTACCCAGAGAGCATGTCAAGCACAGTGAAAATAGAAAACCAGTTACATTGCACATGAATTATCTACACAAACATCTTCAAAATATGCTCAGCTGGTTAGTCACTCAAATATTTCCAGATAGAATCTCCAAAGAGCAAGTAGAGCGAATATGAAAATAGTAGAATACACAGTACCAGTCAAAAGTTTAGACACACTCATTCTAAACTTACTCATTCAAGGTTCTTTATTTTTACAAATTTTCTACATTGCATAATAATAGTGAAGCCATAACTATGAAATAACACATATGGAATCATATAGTAATCAAAAAGTGTTTCAGATTCTTCAAAGCAGCCACTCTTTTTCTTGACAGCTTTGCACACTCTTGGTATTCTCTCAACCAGCTTCACCTGGAATGCTTTTCCAACAATCCTGAAGGTGTTCCCACATATGCTGAGCACTTGTTGGCTGCTTTTCCTTCACTCCACGGTCCAACTCATCCCAAACCATCTCAATTGGGTTGAGGTTGGGTGATTGTGGAGTCCAGATCATCTGATGCAGCACTCCATCACTCTCCTCCTTGGCCAAATAGCCCTTACACAGCCTAGTGGTGTGTTGGGTCATTGTCCCACTAAGCGTAAACCAGATGGGATAGTATATCGCTGCAGAATGCTGTGGTAGCAATGCTGTTTAAGTTTATTTGGGCTGCAATTTCTGAGGCTGGTAACTCTAATGAACTTATTCTCTGCAGCAGAGGTAACTCTGGGTCTTCCATTCCTGTGGCGGTCCTCATGAGAGCCAGTTTCATCATAGCGCTTGATTGTTTTTGCGACTGCACTTGAAGAAACTTTCAAAGTTCTTGAAATGTTCGGATTGACTGACCTTAATGTCTTAAAAGTAATGATGGACTGTCGTTTCTCTTTGCTTATTTGAGCTGTTTTTGCAATAATATGGACTTGGTATTTTACCAAATAGGGCTGTCTTCTGTATACGTCCCCCTACCTTGTCACAACACAACTGATTGGCTCAAACACACTAAGAAAATAAATTACAGAAATTAACTTTTTAATTGAAATGCATTCCAGATGACGACATATAGAATGCCAAGAGTGTGCAAAGCTGTCATCAAGGCAAAGGGTGGCTACTTTGAAGAATCTAAAATATATTTAGATTTGTTTAACATTTTTTGGGTTACTACATGATTCCATATGTGTTATTGCATTGTTTTGATGTCTTCACTCTTATTCTACAATGTAGAAAATAGTCAAAATAAAGAAAAACGTGTCCAAAGTAGTAGGCGTATCCAAACTTTTGACTGGTATTGTAGGTTAACACATACAAATCTCCACAACATGGGGTTACAGAGGGGAGTGTCAGTACACCTTACAGGAATTATTACCATAAAACACTTCTTACTTCCATAAAAATTCTCCGAAGACTGTGTAGAGAACCGTGAATATGAAATCCACGAGCAGGAAACGATACAGCTCCTGACCAACAAAGCTCTCCCAGCACTGTAGAGACAGACCAAGATACCAAAGTCAAAATATACATTACAACAACTGTGGTGGGAACTCATTAACAGACTAATTGACATCTGAAAAGAGTCTATACTATCCCAAATATGGGAACTCATTTTGTGGGAGAGCAAAATTGCTCCACTTGCAAGGCCTGGGGGGGGGGTCCAAAATAAGGGAGGGTTTTCCAACAAAAATAAAAAAGTGCTTTGGGGAGGGTTATGCATTTTTTTTAATTTATTGGGCACAGAGGAGGGTAGTGTGTTTATTTTAAACATATTTTTGTATTAGGCACAGGGCGGGGTAGTGTGTTTTTTAAATATATTTTTGTATTGGGCACAGGGCATGGCACGGAGCCCCCAGCGACGGCCTCCATGGCACGGAGCCCCCAGCGACGGCCTCCAGTCCGGGCCCGCAACGAGGGTCCCCAGTCCGGGGCCCGCAACGAGGGTCCCCAGTCCGGGGCCCGCAGAGAGGGTCCCCAGTCCGGGGCCCGCAGAGAGGGTCCCCAGTCCGGGGCCCGCAGAGAGGGTCCTCACACCAGAGGCGCCACCAAAGCGGGGTGAGCCAGAGGTGGAGCGGGGTCTACGTCCCGCACCAGAGCCGCCACCGCAAATAGATGCCCACCCAGACCCTCCCCTATAGGTTCAGGTTTTGCAGCCGGAGTCCGCACCTTTGGAGGGGAGGTAAGGTCACGCCCTGACCTTAGAGAGCCTTTTTATGTCTCTTTTGGTCTGGTCAGGGTGTGATTTGGGTGGGCATTCTATGTCCTTTATTTCTATGATTTGTGTTTCTATGTGTTGGCCGGGTATGGTTCTCAATCAGGGACAGCTGTCTAACGTTGTGTCTGATTGAGTATCATACTTAGGTAGCCTTTTTCCCTCCTTTTAGTGTGGGTAGTTGACTTTGTTAGTGGCACTATAGCCCTCTTAAGCTTCACGATCGTTTTGTATTGTTTATTTTGTTGGCGACATTAGAAATAAAGTAATGTACACTCACCACGCTGCACTTTGGTCCACTTATTCCTTCCAGGAAGACGGCCGTGACAATAGGCGTACGGAGGCCCATTATCAGCAGCTATCACTCCTGTGTTCCAATGGCATGCCGCGTTAGCTAATCCAAGTTTATCATTTTAAAAGGCTAATTGATCATTAGAAACCCTTTTGCAATTATGTTAGCACAGCTGAAAACTGTTGTCCTGATTAAAGAAGCAATAAAACGGGCCTTCTTTAGACTAGTTGAGTATTTGGAACATCAGCATTTGTGGGTTCGATTACAGGCTCAAAATGGCCAGAAACAAAGAACTTTCTTCTGAAACTAATCAGTCTATTCTTGTTCTGAGAAATGACGGCTATTCCATGTGAGATATTGCCAAGAAACTGGAGATCTCGTACAACGCTGTGTACTACTCCCTTCACAGAACAGTGCAAACTGGCACTAACCAGAATAGAAAGAGTGGGAGGCCCCGGTGCACAACTGAGCAAGAGGACAAGTACATTAGAGTGCCTAGTTTGAGAAACAGATACCTCACAAGTCCTCAACTGGCAGTTTCATTAAATAGTACCAGCAAAACACCCGTCTCAACATCAACAGTGAAGAGACAACTCCGGGATGCTGGCATTCTAGGCAGTGTTGCAAAGAAAAAGCCATCTCAGACTGGCCAATAAAAAGAAAATATTAAGATGGGCAAAAGAACAGACACTGGACAGAGGAACTCTGCCTAGAAGGCCAGCATCCCAGAGTCGCCTCTTCACTGTTGACGTTGAGACTGGTGTTTTGCGGGTACTATTCAATGAAGCTGCCAGTTGAGGACTTGTTACAAATAAAAAAAAATATCAATCCAAACAGTGCAGTGGCCATTTGACAAATGGAAAGAGACAGCTGTTACAAAACACCAAAATGACAGTTTAATAACAGTCAGAGATTGTCAACACAAGCCTTCAATACTGGTTAGGCCTACAAGGTAGGGAGGGATGTATTTCCAGTTGTCAGTCTATTTGTTGTGGTGCTGAAAACGCAAATCATGATATTGAGGTGCATGGAATTGGTATGTTTTGTTTATTGGTTGTGTGGTGCATTGGGACAGAAACCTGTTGGTGGAAAATGTGTCACATATTTGACATAGTTATACATATGGCATTAAAATGTATATCTGATTTCCCCCCAGCTGATCATTGTCTGCATCTGGCTCTGATTGTAGAGTAATGAAACAGGCAGGGAGAGTGAGCTCCTCTGTAGTGGTCGGCCAACCCTCAACCTGCACAGCATCAATCGTGCCACAAAAGCATGCTGAAGTGGCAAAGTTGATATCCATGTTTATAAACACAGTGTTGCTACAGTTGTTATTTGTAGTCATAAACATTATTTTGAGTTAATTCTATGAGGGGGAGGGTGTGCAATTTATTTTACAGTGAAAAGGGGGGGTCATGTGTAAATAGTTAAGCTGAGGAGGGAGGTACATGTTTTGTATGACACCTTGAGTTGGACCAGCCTCCCCAGTAAATATAGAACTGTCCCCTACTACTACTACTACTTTGGGCCATAAATTCTTAGCTACTAATGTTTCAATGAAAGGGGACCTTAATTTGAAGGTGACATCTTGTTTTATGACAGACAGCATGGTGACAAGTATCAGGTGTCTTACCTGCAGACCATGTTGCTCTGGTTCAGCTGCAATTTTCCCCAGCCAATGGTAGCACAGTACACCAAGAATGCTCACCTTCAGCAGTAGGTTCCTGTATAAAAACAGGATGTACAGTATCAAGTGTCTCAGAGTAAGAGTGCTGATTTAAGGTCAGTTTAGCCCAGCCATACTGAAATGGAGGACCGTGGTCCGGACCCAGAACGGGTCAATACACACAGCAGGTCGTGAACTTTTTTGGGGGGGAACTTAGTCAGGCTTTCAACTTGCTGCTGTTGAGTTATAATAGAATGCACAAGGTGCAATTTGGAAATGTCTAAGTGCATGGACAGTTTTCTTCTTATGTCATTCACTGACTGACCTACAGCTATTTACAACTGACAAATGTTCAGTTGTTAAACTACTAGCCCATGTAAGCTAGACACAGTGCATTCAGAAAGTATTCAGACCCCTTGACTTTTTACACATTTTGTTACGGCTTTATTCTAAAAATGGATTAAATAAATAAATCTCGTCAATTTACACACAATACCCCATAATGACAAAGTGAAAACAAGTTTTTACATAAATAATTTGAATTCGAAATTGAGCTCAGGTGCTTCCTGTTTCCATTGATCATCCTTGAGATGTTTCTAAAACTTGATTGGAGTCCACCTGTGTTAAAGAGTCTCTATAAGGTCCCACAGTTGGCAGTGCATGTCAGAGCAAAAACCAAGCCATGAGGTTATAAGAATTATCTGTAGAGCCGTGAGACAGGATTGTGTTGATGAACAGATCTGGGGAAGGGTACCAAAAAATGTCTGCAGCATTGAAGGTCCGCAAGAACACAGTGGCTTCCCTCATTCTTAAAAGGAAGAAGTTTGGAGTTCTTCTGTGGAGATGGGAAAACCTTCCAGAAGGACAACCATCGCTCCAGCACTCCACCAATCCGGCCTTTATGGTAGAGAGGCCAGACGGAGGCCATTCCTCTGTAAAAAGGCACATGACAGTCCGCTTGGAGTTGCCAAAAGGCTCTCAGACCATGAGAAACAACATTCTCTGGTCTGATGAAACCAAGAGTGAACTCTTTGGCCTGAATGAGAAGTTTCACGTCGGGAGGAAACCAGGCACCATCCCCACGGTGAAGTATGGTGGTGGCAGCATCATGCTATGGGGATGTTTTTCAGCGGCAGGAACTAGTCAGGATCAAGGGAAAGATGAACGGTGCAAAGAACAGAGAGATCCTTGATGAAAACCTCTTCCAGACCGCTCAGGACTTCAGACTGGGGTGAAGGTTCACTTTCCAACAGGACAACAAACCTAAGCACACAGCCAAGACAATGCAGGAGTGGATTCAGGACATCTTGAACCTGATCGAACATCTCTGGAGAGACCTGAAAATAACTGTGCAGAAACGCTCCCCATCCAACCTGACAGAGCTTGAGAGGATCTGCAGAGAAGAATGGTATAAACGCCACAAATACAGGTGTGCCAAGCTTGTAATGTCATACCCAAGAAGACTCGAGGCTGTAATTACTGCCAAAGCTGCTTCAACAAAGTACTGAGTAAAGGGTCTGAATACTTCTGGAAATCTGATATTTATGTTTACATTTTTTATACATTTCAAACAAATTCTAGAAACTTGTTTTTGCTTTGTCATTATGGGGTATTGTGATGTCATTATGGGGTATTGTGTGTAGATTGAGGAGGGAAAAACAATTGAATCAATTTTAGAATAAGGCTGTAACATAACAAATGTGTAAAAAGTCAAGGGGTCTGAATACTTTCCGAATGCACTGTAGGTAAGTTAGGCTAACCAGCTACATGTCAGCTAGATAACTGGTTAGCCTAATTTACCTATCTAAATCTTGCAGTTATCGTGGCTGGATTACGTGCCCAGGGCCCCCATTGATTTTGTTGAGTCACTCAGGTATCATATGAACACACATTAGACATGTAGAATTGCAGGAAATTGGCTTTACAAACAGCAACATTTTCTCTCTGCCAACAAGAGAGGTGTGAACAGTTTGGGGTCGCACTGTGAGGGGTTTGTTACTACGGCAACAACTGACAATATCCATCCACTGGTTTAGCCTTTCAGATCACAAATAATAAGATTATATTTACAGGGAGGAGCTGAACCTAGATCA
The DNA here is from genome assembly GCF_018296145.1 of Oncorhynchus tshawytscha. Classification (NCBI taxonomy): domain Eukaryota; kingdom Metazoa; phylum Chordata; class Actinopteri; order Salmoniformes; family Salmonidae; genus Oncorhynchus; species Oncorhynchus tshawytscha. Next base: position 120,271 of record NW_024609282.1, read on the forward strand.
ACACTTCTACTTTGAGAAGCTTGATACATGGCTCCAGATATTGTTAGAGGAAGGAACATTTGGTGAGTTTGTTAGGGCACGCGTTTTATAAACGTTTTGCAACGTACAGCAAATATGAGCATTTCTTATTGGACAAGACCAAGTAGTCCCTCTGTTTCAGTTCATATCCTTCCGTTTGATGCCTAATGAACATGACCCTGCTGTACTACTGTGGCCATTGGATGGAGAGCTTTATTACACACACACACCCTCCTATTGGGCCTCTGTTAAACACTTTGATAGGAGCATCTAAAAATGTTTACTCTGAAGTTATGGTATCTGTAGTATAGTATACTTTTGTGAAGGGCTCCATCCCTTTGTTGGTCCATTGACAACACCCTCCCATTTGTACTTCTTGTTTACACATGGAGGGAGCATACTAGCTCACTAACTGTTGTCCAAACAAGTTGTTAGACCTCTTTGCCTAAGCTGTAGATGGTTTCTTTGTTGCTATCCCTAGTTTTGCCAATACCCAACATGTATTTGATCAATTTCACCTACTGTGGTTGAAAAAAAAAAAACTTTCACAGTTTTCCAATAGATTTTTACGTCTTCCACTTCTGTATTTCATCACTATTGACCATAGTAACCCACACCTTGAGTATCACCCTGTATGGTCCACCACGGTCTCTTATTAGCACCATAAGCTGAAGCGGGTCCTCCCTAATTGTCTTCCCCATGCCCTATATGAAAATTGTTCAGTCCCTTTGTGATTATTTTAAAGGCCGAAATGTCAATATTTTAAACTTGCCTAATAAAACTAAGAATTTTGAGTGGTGAGCCAATGGTGTTTACTCATTTTTAGGTTGCATCTTGACTCACGTTGGTTGAGCACCCTCTACTCCTTTCCAAATTCTCTTTTATTTTATATGGTGAAAAGTAAACAAGACTCAATGGTAGTGTCTGAGTGAAACATCTTGTGATTGTGTTATGGGCTCATGTACAGAGGGCGGCAGGGTAGCATAGTGGTTAGAGCGTTGGACTAGTAACCAGAAGGTTGCAAGTTCAAATCCCAGAGCTGACAAGGTACAAATCTGTCGTTCTGCCCCTGAACAGGTAGTTAACCCACTGTTCTAGGCCGGTAATTGAAAATAAGAATTATTTTAAATAAATAGTTAAATAAAGGTAAAAAACAAACAAACAGGCGAGTTAACTTGACCACCGAAATAACCCCCCCACTTAACTCAAGACGAAACTTCACAAGACATTCAGAATACCTCCCATTGGTTTCCGCTGTGCACCATGTGCAGGCACACTTGTTGGATTGTCTTTCTGTCCACGTAGGAGCCAACAAAATGTTCCCTGTGCTACTTGATTACTGGGGAAAGATGCATGCTTTGAATTAAAAAGGGAAATTACACTCGTCAGTAGTTTTTCTGTAGTCTAATGTCAAGATTTGTCCACATTCCACACTACCGGTTGTATAGAGCTATCAGTATGCTTCAACCCCAAAATTGTTTTAAAATGTAACCTTTATTTAACTAGGTAAGTCAGTTAAGAACAAATTCTTATTTTCAATGACGGCCTACACCGGCCAAACCCGGACGATGCTGGGCCAATTGTGCGCCGCCCTATGGGACTCCCAATCATACCCGGTTGTGATACAGCCTGGAATCGAACCAGGGTGTCTGTAGTGACGCCTCAAGCACTGAGATGCCGTGCCTTAGACCGCTCTGCCACTCGGGAGCCCGTTAATGTCACAATCCAAAATGAAATATAGGCTAAGCAACATGTAATTTACATATTTCCATTCATATTGGATTGTGACATTAGCTTTGGTAAGATAATTCACCAACTTAATTTGTTGGACAACCAGGGTTGTCATTTTCACCAAAATTAGCTGTTTTTCCAGGAATCCCAGTTGGAAGATTCCCAGAATCAGGAGGGAATAAGCAGGAAATCCAGAATCCTTCAACCAGGATTTCTGGGAAAAATGTTGGAACTCTGGAACTTACCACAATGCTAATGTACTAATATGTGTCAAACACTGAACATCTCTGAACGCAGTTCTGGTCGTATTTACCTGAATATGGAAACATAGAGACGTACAATGGGCGAGTTGAAATTCTCCATCCAAGACACGAGGTTGAAGAGACCAGGGAGGAGGAGGTTCCCACAGGACACAACCCCAGGCAAAGCCAGCAGACGAGCCTCATGCACCACACTGACCTCCCCTCTGCATCCTCATGTCTCCTCTGGTCACAGTGAAGGAAAAACATTAAACAAAGGACTGTGTTGTCAAGAAGAGAGAGTGTAACAAAATAGCAGGAGTGTTGCAAAGGCCTACAGTAGAGACCAGGGGTGTTGCAAAGCCTACAGTAGAGACCAGGGGTGTTGCATAGGCCTACAGTAGAGACCAGGGGTGTTGCATAGGCCTACAGTAGTGTTGCATAGGCCTACAGTAGAGACCAGGAGTATTGCATAGGCCTACAGTAGAGACCAGGAGTGTTGCATAGGCCTACAGTAGTGTTGCATAGGCCTACAGTAGTGTTGCATAGGCCTACAGTAGAGACCAGGGGTGTTGCAAAGCCTACAGTAGAGACCAGGGGTGTTGCATAGGCCTACAGTAGAGACCAGGGGTGTTGCATAGGCCTACAGTAGAGACCAGGAGTGTTGCATAGGCCTACAGTGGTGTTGCATAGGCCTACAGTAGAGACCAGGAGTATTCATAGGCCTACAGTAGAGACCAGGAGTGTTGCATAGGCCTACAGTAGAGACCAGGAGTGTTGCATAGGCCTACAGTAGAGACCAGGAGTAGTGTTGCATAGGCCTACAGTAGAGACCAGGAGTAGGCCTACAGTAGAGACCAGGAGTGTTGCATAGGCCTACAGTAGAGACCAGGTAGTGTTGCATATTGCATAGGCCTACAGTAGAGACCAGGAGTATTGCATAGGCCTACAGTAGAGACCTGCATAGGCCTACAGTAGAGACCAGGAGTATTGCATAGGCCTACAGTAGAGACCAGGAGTATTGCATAGGCCTACAGTAGAGACCAGGAGTATTGCATAGGCCTACAGTAGAGACCAGGAGTATTGCATAGGCCTACAGTAGAGACCAGGAGTATTGCATAGGCCTACAGTAGAGACCAGGGGTATTGCATAGGCCTACAGTAGAGACCAGGGGTGCTGGAGGCGTTATCCGTTGGGACAATGTCCAGTTCTTTGTTGCTATGAATATTAGTTGGGTGGGCAGTGGATGCAGATCAGTCTTCTCAAAGGCCACTCCCAGTCCTATGGTCATTGTCAAATGTACAACCATAGGAGTTGGCTATACAGAACAAACAGATCTGTGACCTGGCTATAGAAACACTGCAGTGCAGACAGACATTAAGGTAAGAACAAGCAAGGCTCTACATCGCTGACTATAGTCTGGTCCTCCCAGATCTGTTTGTGTTATTTGGCATGACAAAGTCCATAGGAGTGGGCTATACACCACAGATCTGGGACCAGGCTTCTGACCTACTCCAACATTGAGAATGTTGCATTCCCTTCGAGTAGGCCCCGAGACATCTCCCCATCTTGTTTTGCAGGCAACAACATGTCTTAAGCTGCTTTCTGATGTCACAATGTGATTTCCTCTGTTGACTCACCAAAGTAGAATTCTGCAACAAACAAAAAACGTTCCTGTCTGATTCTCAGAGAAACTCTGAAAAAACCTTATCCCCAAAAACTGTGGCAATAGTCCTCTTCCAATATCCACCCACTAACTTACTTAGAAGGAAGTTATGTATTGCCAATATCCACTAACCACTTAATTTTCTCCACCCACTTAAAAAGGAAGTTATGTACAGTGTATTCTATGTGGTATGCTAGAAAATGGGAAGGTAGCTAATGGGCTGGTGTGCCAGCAGCAGTGGGTTAGTGACAGAGTAAGCTCTCTCTCCTTCCTTGGTAAAGGCTCATCTATCTACCTTTGAGAGAGCAGCCACAAGAAACTCTGGCAGTAATACCCCTATTGTGCAAACCTGAACCGTACTGGTCCGTATAGCCCATTTTCTTTCCACATTGTCCTCTCCAGCACAGTTCCAGCAGCTATAGAGGATGCCTAACCAGGCCAGTGCAGTACAGCTCATGCTTGGCTCAGCAGTATGAAAAAGGTGCAACAGTTTAGCTGGGGTTGGATTTGCATAGCGTTCTATGGTGTGATACACCACCCCACACACACACACACACACACACCCACACACACACACACACACACACACACACACACACACACACACACACACACAACCAGGTGCATGTACTTGGCAAAGCAGTGGATGCCGAGTGCACAGAAGAAGGTGCTCCCCAGAGAAATGCTCCATGCTAGCAGGTGCACCGCCATCCCAGACAGCCTGCCCTTCTCCTCCTCTCCGCCTTTCACCTCTGACAACAGCTCCTGGAAAGAACGAAGAGACAGTTTATTTATTTATTCAACAAGGACAGTACACAATAACCAAAAATACAGCTCATTTTCATCAGTAGCCAAACAGTGTTTGTGAATGTAGAGTCAGTGAAACTAGAACACTGAAAAATAACTTCCCCAGTCAGTATTTTAATCTGCATCATAATGTAGTTCCTTGTAGCTAACTTAGTCTTATTTGTACATCTTAAAATGGTTGCATATTCTTGTTCATTTTCTGTTGACACTGGGCAAGAATGTAGCTTTCTATAGGCATGCTACACCACAAACACCTAGACCCACATCCTGTGTGTGTTTCAATACCAGCCAGAACAGTTGTCCTTCAGATACTGTAGATATGCAGATCTATCCGAAGCAAATTGACGGACTGGGAGTGGCCTTCAGCCTCTGACTGGCTGGCTGACAGTGGCCTTCAGCCTCTGGCTGGCTGACAGTGGCCTTCAGCCTCTGACTGGCTGGCTGACTGGGAGTGGCCTTCAGCCTCTGACTGGGAGTGGCCTTCAGCCTCTGACTGGGAGTGGCCTTCAGCCTCTGACTGGGAGTGGCCTTCAGCCTCTGACTGGGAGTGGCCTTCAGCCTCTGACTGGGAGTGGCCTTCAGCCTCTGACGGACGGACGGACTGACGGGCCTTCAGCCTCTGACTGACGGACGGACGGACTGACGGGCCTTCAGCCTCTGACTGACGGACGGACGGACTGACGGGCCTTCAGCCTCTGACGGACGGGGCCTTCAGCCGGACGGAGGGGCCTTCAGCCTCTGACGGAGGGGCCTTCAGCCTCTGACGGAGGGGGCCTTCAGCCTCTGACGGAGGGGCCTTCAGCCTCTGACGGAGGGGCCTTCAGCCTCTGACGGAGGGGCCTTCAGCCTCTGACGGAGGGGCCTTCAGCCTCTGACGGAGGGGCCTTCAGCCTCTGACGGACGGGCCTTCAGCCTCTGACGGACGGGCCTTCAGCCTCTGACTGGGAGTGGCCTTCAGCCTCTGACTGGGAGTGGCCTTCAGCCTCTGACTGGGAGTGGCCTTCAGCCTCTGACTGGCCTTCAGCCTCGGACTGGCCTTCAGCCTCTGACGGACGGACGGTGACGGGCCTTCAGCCTCTGACTGACGGACGGACGGACTGGCGGGCCTTCAGCCTCTGACGGACGGACGGACGGACTCGGAGGGCCTTCAGCCTCTGACGGAGGGGCCTTCAGCCTCGGACGGAGGGGCCTTCAGCCTCTGACGGAGGGGGCCTTCAGCCTCTGACGGAGGGCCTTCAGCCTCTGACGGAGGGGCCTTCAGCCTCTGACGGAGGGGGCCTTCAGCCTCTGACGGACGGGCCTTCAGCCTCTGACGGAGGGGCCTTCAGCCTCTGACGGAGGGGCCTTCAGCCTCTGACGGAGGGGCCTTCAGCCTCTGACGGAGGGGCCTTCAGCCTCTGACGGAGGGGCCTTCAGCCTCTGACGGAGGGGCCTTCAGCCTCTGACGGAGGGCCTTCAGCCTCTGACGGAGGGCCTTCAGCCTCTGACGGAGGGGCCTTCAGCCTCTGACGGAGGGCCTTCAGCCTCTGACGGAGGGGCCTTCAGCCTCTGACGGAGTGGCCTTCAGCCTCTGACGGACGGACTGGGAGTGGCCTTCAGCCTCTGACGGACGGACTGGGAGTGGCCTTCAGCCTCTGACGGACGGACTGGGGTGGCCTTCAGCCTCTGACGGACGGACTGGGAGTGGCCTTCAGCCTCTGACGGACGGACTGGGAGTGGCCTTCAGCCTCCGACGGACGGACTGGGAGTGGGCTTCAGCCTCCGACGGACGGACTGGGAGTGGCCTTCAGCCTCTGACGGACGGACTGGGAGGGCCTTCAGCCTCTGACGGACGGACTGGGAGTAGGCCTTCAGCCTCTGACGGACGGGCCTTCAGCCTCTGACGGACGGGCCTTCAGCCTCTGGCGGACGGACTGGGGTGGCCTTCAGCCTCTGACGGACGGGCCTTCAGCCTCTGGCGGGGCGGGCCTTCAGCCTCTGGCGGACGGGCCTTCAGCCTCTGGCGGACGGGCCTTCAGCCTCTGGCGGACGGGCCTTCAGCCTCTTGACGGACGGACCGGGAGTGGCCTTCAGCCTCTTGACGGACGGACGGGAGTAGCCTTCAGCCTCTTGACGGACGGACCGGGAGTGGCCTTCAGCCTCTTGACGGACGGACCAGGAGTAGCCCCAGCCTCTTGACGGACGGAGCCCGGGAGTGGCCTTCAGCCTCTTGACGGACGGAGCCCGGGAGTGGCCTTCAGCCTCTTCAGCTGACGGCCTTCAGCCTCGGCCAGGGCCTTCAGCCTCTGACGGACGGGCGACGGGCCTTCAGCCTCTGACGGACGGGGCGGACGGGCCTTCAGCCTCTGACGGACGGGCCTTCAGCCTCTGACGGACGGGCCTTCCCAGCCTCTGACGGACGGGCCTTCAGCCTCTGACGGACGGGCCTTCAGCCTCTGACGGACGGGCCTTCAGCCTCTGACGGGCCGGGCCTTCAGCCTCTGACGGGCGGCCTTCAGCCTCTGACGGGCCGGGCCTTCAGCCTCTGACGGACGGACTGGGGGACGGGCCTTCAGCCTCTGACGGACGGACTGGGAGTGGCCTTCAGCCTCTGACGGACGGGTAGGGCCTTCAGCCTCTGACGGACGGGCCTTCAGCCTCTGACGGACGGAGGCGGGCCGACAGGCCTTCAGCCTCTGACGGACGGACTGGGAGTGGCCTTCAGCCTCTGACGGACAGGCCTTCAGCCTCTGGGACGGGCCTTCAGCCTCTGACGGACGGGCCTTCAGCCTCTGACGGAGTGGCCTTCAGCCTCTGACGGACGGCCTTCAGCCTCTGGGACGGGCCTTCAGCCTCTGACGGAGTAGGGCCTTCAGCCTCTGACGGGACGGGCCTTCAGCCTCTGACGGACGGGGTCGGGCCTTCAGCCTCCTGACTGGGAGCGGGCCTTCAGCCTCTGACGGACGGGCCTTCAGCCTCTGACGGATCAGCCGGCCCGGGCCTTCAGCCTCTGGCCAGGCCTTCAGCCTCTGGACGGACGGCCTTCAGCCTCTCCAGCCGGATGGCCTTCAGCCTCTGACGGACGGGCCTTCAGCCTCTGACGGACGGACTGGGAGTGGCCTCGGCCTCTGACGACGGACGGGCCTTCAGCCTCTGACGGACCGGACGGGAGCGGGCATTCAGCCTCTGACGGACGGACTGGGCCTTCAGCCTCTGACGGACGGACTGGGCCTAGCGCCCAGCCTCTGACGGACGGGCCTTCAGCCTCCCCAGCGGGCGGGCCTTCAGCCTCTGACGGCGAGGCGGGCCTTCAGCCTCTGACGGACGGAGCGGGCCTTGGCCTCTGACGGACGGACGGACGGGCCTTCAGCCTCTGACGGACGGGGGGCCTTCAGCCTCTGACGGACGGGCCTTCAGCCTCTGACGGACGGGCCTTCAGCCTCTGGACGGGCCGCTGGCCTCTGACGGACGGGCCTTCAGCCTCTGACGGACGGGCCTTCAGCCTCCCCAGCCGACGGGCGGGCCTTCAGCCTCTGACAGACGGGCGAGCCTTCAGCCTCTCAGCGGACGGGGCGGACGGGCCTTCAGCCTCTGACGGACGGGCCTTCAGCCTCCCAGCGGACGGGCGGGCGGGCCTTCAGCCTCTGACGGGCCCGGACGACGGCGGACGCCGGCCTTCGGCCTCGGACGGACGGGCCAGCCTTCAGCCTCTGGACGGACGGACTCGGGGCTGACGGGCGGGCCTTCAGCCTCTGACGGACGGGCCTTCAGCCTCTGGGACGGGCCTTCAGCCTCTGCGGACGGGCCTTCAGCCTCTGACGGACGGCCGGGCGGGCCTTCGGCCTCTTGGGACGGGCGGGCCTTCGGCCTCTTGGACGGACGGCGGCGGGCCCTTCAGCCTCTTGACGGACGGGCGGGCGGGCCTTCGGACTCTGACGGACGGACTGGGAGTGGCCTTCGGCCTCTGACGGACGGACTGGGCGTGGTCTTCGGCCTCTGACGGACGGACGGCTGGCCTTCCCGGCCTCTGACGGACGGACTGGGCGGGCCTTCAGCCTCTGACGGACGGACGAGGGCGGGCGGCCTTCAGCCTCTGACGGACCGGACTGGGGCGGGCCTTCGGCCTCTGACGGACGGCGGGCGGGCCTTCAGCCTCTGACGGACGGCGGGGCGGGCCTTCAGCCTCTGACGGACGGCGGGGGGGCCTTCAGCCTCTGGCAACGGACGGGCGGGCCTTCAGCCTCTGACGGACGGGCGGGGCGGGCCTTCGGCCTCTGACGGACGGACTGGCGTAACCTTCGGCCTCTGACGAGACGAGCGGCGGGCCTTCGGCCTCTGACGGACGGGCGGGCGGGCCGCCCGGCCTCTGACGGACGGCCTTCGGCCTCGGGCGGGCCTTCGGCCTCCTGACGGACGGGCGGGCGGGCCTTCAGCCTCTGGCGGACGGGACGGCGGGCCTTCAGCCTCTTGACGGACGGACTGGGCGGACGCTTCAGCCTCTTGGACGGCGGGCGGGGCGGGCCCCTTCGGCCTCTTGACGGACGGACGGGGTAGCCTTCGGCCTCTTGACGGACGGACTGGGGTGGCCTTCGGCCTCTGACGGACGGGCGGGGCGGGCCCGGCCTCTGACGGACGGGCGGGGCGGCGGGCGAGGCGGGCCCGGCCCTCGGACGGCGCGACGGCGGGCGGGCGGGCCTTCAGCCTCTTGACGGGGCGGGCGGGGCGGGCCCGGCCTCTTGGCGGACGGGCGGCGGGCCTTCGGCCTCGGGCGGGCGGGCCTTCCCAGCCTCCCGGGGCGGGCGGGCGGGCCTTTAGCCTCTGACGGACGGGCTGGGCGGGCCTTCCCGGCCTCTGGGCGGACGGGCGGGCGGAGCCTTCGGCCTCTGACGGACGGGCGGGGCGGGCCTTCGGCCTCTGACGGACGGCGGGCGGGGCCTTCGGCCTCTTGACGGACGGCAGGCGGGCCTTCGGCCTCTTGACGGACGGCGGCGGGCCGCCCGGCCTCTTGACGGACGGCCGGGCGGGCTTCAGCCTCTTGACGGACGGGCGGGGCGGGCCTTCAGCCGGCCTCTTGACGGACGGCCGGGCGGGCCTTCGGCCTCTTGACGGACGGGCGGGCGGGCCTTCGGCCTCTGACGGACGGGGCGGGGCGGGCTTCAGCCTCGACGGACGGGCGGGCGGCCTCTGACGGACGGGCGGGCGGGCCTTCCCGGCCTCTGACGGACGGGCGGCGGGCGCTTCAGCCTCCCTGACGGACGGGCGGGGCGGGCCTTCGGCCTCTGACGGACGGGCGGGCGGGCCTTCAGCCTCTGACGGACGGGCGGACGGGCCGGGACGGGCGGACTGGGAGGCCTTCAGCCTCTGACGGACGGACGGGCGGGCCTTCGGCCTCTGACGGACGGGGCCTTCGGCCTTGACGGGCGGGCCTTCGGCCTCTGACGGACGGGCGGGCAGGGCCCGGCCTCTGACGGCGGGGGCGGGCCTTCGGCCTCTGACGGACGGACGGGCGGGCAGGGGCGGCCTTCGGCGGACGGACGGGCGGCGGCCTTCGGCCTGACGGACGGACGGGCGGGCGGGCCTTCGGCCTCTGACGGACGGCGGGGCGGACGGGGCCTTCGGCCTCTTGACGGACGGCGGGGCGGGCCTTCGGCCTCTTGACGGACGGCGGGCAGCCTTCGGCCTCTTGAGGACGGTGGACGGGCCTCAGCCTCTTGTCGGACGGACTGGGCGGGCCTTCAGCCTCTTGACGGACGGGCGGGCGGGCCTTCAGCCTCTGACGGACGGGCGGGCGGGTTTCAGCCTCTGGGACGGACGGGGCGGCGGGCCTTCCCAGCCTCTGACGGACGGGGCGGGCGGGCCTTCCGCCCGGCCTCTTGACGGACGGGCGGGCGGGCTTCCGCCTCTGACGGACGGGCGGGCGGGCCTTCCGGCCTCTGACGGACGGGCGGGCAGGGCGGCCTCTTGACGGACGGGGCGGGCGGGCCTTCACGGCCTCTTGACGGACGGGCGGGCAGGCCTTCAGCCTCTGACGGCACGGGCGGCGGGCCTTCCGCCTCGGCCGGCGGACGGGCGGGCGGGCCTTCGGCCTCTGGCGGACGGGCGGGGCGAGGCCTTCGGCCAGGGACGGACGGGCGGGCGGGCCTTCAGCCTCTGACGGACGGACGGGCCGGCGGGTCAGGGGCAGGGACGGACGGGCGGGCCTTCAGCCTCTGACGGACGGACGGGCAGGCCTTCAGCCTCTGACGGACGGACGGACGGGCCTTCCAGCCTCTGACGGACGGGCGGGCCCCTTCAGCCTCAGGACGGGCGGGCGGGCCTTCCCAGTCTCTGACGGACGGACTGAGGCGGCGGCCTCTGACGGACGGACTGGGAGTGGCCTTCGGCGACGGACGGGCCCTTCGGCCTCGACGGACAGGCGGGCCTTCGGCCTCTGACGGACGGGCGGGCCTTCGGCCTCTGTGGACGGAGCGGACGGACAGGGTAGCCTTCGGCCTCTTGAGCGGACGGACTGGACGGACGGGCCTTCGGCCTCACGGTCGGACGGCTGGGACGGGCGGCCTCTCGGCGGCGGCCTTGACGGACGGACTGGGAGGGCCTTCCGCCTCTTGGCGGACGGACGGCCTCTTGTCGGGCGGACTGGGAGGGCCTTCGGCCTCTTGACGGACGGACTGGGAGTGACCTTCAGCCTCTTGTCGGACGGACTGCAGGACGTGGCCTTCCCGGCCTCATGACGGACGGACGCTGGGGGCCTTCGGCCTCTTGACGGGACGGACTGGGACGTAGCCTTCGGCCTCTTGAGGACGGACTGGGCGGGTCTTCGGCCTCGGAGCGGCGGGCGGGCCTTCGGCCTCTTGGCGGACGGGGCGGGCAGGGCCCGGCCTCTTGTCGGACGGGCGGGCGGGCCTTCGGCCTCTTGTCGGACGGGCGGGCAGGGCGGCCTCTTGACGGACGAGACTGGGCCAGGCCTTCGGCGGGCGGCGGACGGACGGACTGGGGACGGGCCTTCGGCCTGCGACGGACGGCGGGCGGGCGGCCTCAGCGGGCAGGCGGGGCAGGACGGGCGGGCGGGCGGGCGGACGGGCGGGCCTTCCGGCCTCTTGGGGGGACGGGCAGGCGGGCCTTCGGCCTCACAGCGGACGGGCCTTGACGGGCAGGGCGAGGCGGACGTGCGGCGGCCTCCCGGGCAGGACGGCGGGGCGGGCCTTAGGCGGCCGGCAGGGGCAGGACGGGTGGGCGGGCCGGGCGCGGACGGACGGGTGGGCGGCCTCTTGACGGGCGGCGGGGACGGGCCCGGGCCGACGGACGGCAGGGGTGGCCTTCGGCCTCTTGACGGACGGCGGGGCGGAGTCGGCGGCGGGACGGGCGGGCGGTTAGGGGCAGGGCGGCTGACGGACGGGCGGGCGGAGCCTCTCGGCCTCTGAGCGGACGGGCGGGGCGGGCCTTCGGCC